>NC_079190.1:93816902-94031917 GCF_029499605.1 Hyla sarda
AACTTTGATGAGTGTTTTTGACGCCATTGTTCCTTTGGTTATCAGATTTATTTTTCTATGGAGAGCTTTTTTTTTTGGGGGGGGGGTTGGTGCGGAAATGTGCACTCCCATTGGAATGCTCAAAAACGTTAGTTCCACGTAGGTCTCTGAAAACCGATTGAGTTTTCCACTCCATTTTTATTTCACGTCAGAATGTTTCCACATTCATTTCCTCACTACTATAATAATCCAGTTTTCTCCACTGCAGTGTGTAGGGAACGCAGCCACTGGGTGCACATCCTGTGTCAGCTCAGCGCGTCTGGAATTTATCTCCCTGTCTGCTGAGCAGGGAACACAGTAAGGTGATAAGAGACGGATATTAAACAGACAGCAGTGCTGCCTCCTCCTTCATATACTATTTCAGGGAAGGGGAGCCCCCTCTCATTCACAGCTGATGTGATCACCCAGCCCAGATAGAAGTAAATAGAACTCCTCTGAAGCAATGCGAACAGCATGGGATTTCTTAATAAGTCTCTCGCTGCTGGAAACCATACACTAAAGCCATTTTACACGTATAATACCCTTATACTCTGTCATAGTAGCTCAAGGTAGTGGCCGTATATTAGGTATTGACTGGACTACTAAAGTAAACTGCTTGAAAGTCTGATCCAATGCTTTTCTTTTTCCAGGCCAATGGGGAAATGTATTAATCAGCACCAGTGGCTCAGATGCCCAAATGTTGCTCATTTCAAGACTTAAGGGTACGTTCACACGAGCGCATTTTCGCAGCATATTTCGCTGCGGATCCGCTGGTGAAGGCCCGCTCTATGCTTTCTTTACATGTGCCTGCTTGTGGTGGCAATCCGCCGCTATGAGCAGACACACTGTGATGTGAGAGTCGCAGTATACTCGCACATGGCGGGAGCTCTCTGCCTAGCTCAGAGCAGGGAGAGCTGGCGCGATGTGCGAGTATGCCGCGCACATCGCTGCAGTGTGTCTGCTCATAGCGGCGTATTGCAGCTACTAGCAGGCACATGTAAAGAAAGCATAGAGCGGGCCTTCACCAGCGGATCCGCAGCGTAAAATACGCTGTAAATCTGCTCGTGTGAACATACCCTAAATTACGTTTCTCAAGCAAAATTGCCATTTTTATGTGACATTTTGAGCATGTATGCGGCCTGCGCCAAAGGGGTGTGAGGGATGAAGGAGGCTAGATGGCAACTCAGCCTTGGGACTTTTGGGCCGACTTGCAACCCCAAAAGTTTTACAAACATACCCAAGCTCCTAGCTGGCTTATATTTATGGCTCAGGTACAAAGGCAGCCACGGCTTGTGCCTTTTAGTAAATTCAGCGGACCGAAAATGAGCGGAGCTTTGCTAAGGTGCGACATACAAACACATTACAGTTAGTAAATCTTCCTTCATGAGTGTTGAAGTTGCAAGTCTTTACTACTGACAAATTCTGAGGCCAATAGTGGGGATATATTAGGATCAAGCCTCTTATCTCAAGGGTAGTGTTCTTGCTTGTTGTGATTTTGCTCTGGATCCGGCAGAAATAATCCTAGGATACGCAAACTCTAGTAATTTTTTTTAACAAAATGAACTGTCACCAGTTTCATAAGAAAATCGTGATTTCAGAGATTTAATTTCCGCAATCCAATAATACAGATAATTACTGACGTTTCGGTCCAAACTGGACCTTCCCCAGAGATCAGAATTTCTGCGGAGGCTTCAGCCCACCAAAAAAGAGAGTGCCTTATATTATCTCTACATGTCCCCAGTTTCATGTTACCTAAACCACAGGGAGTGTGAAACAGGGACAGGCTCCCTCTGTACAGTGCTATATGATTCTCTTTGAAACACTTTAGTGTTTTTGAGCAATTGCAGGATTAGGTGAGTATAGCTCCCTACCCTGGGAACTACTTATGGGGCTAGCAGGAGAGACTTGCAAACATCATATCCTCACCATCTCTGCGGGCAGGAACACCTCCCGGGAATGGCAAGGAAGAAGATTTTACTATAAATAAACACATTGCCATGCATTACATGTGGTAAAATCTCATGACAGGTTCCCTTTAAGTCATTGAGGCAGTTCCTGGCTTCTCCCTACCCTTCTAGTCCTGATTGGTCATTGCCTCCCTATACCAAGACATAGTTGTACCCACTTATATGTGCATCCTGGCGTGCCCATATAGCTAGAATACTCCCATAAAACTGTCACTGTGTTTCGCTATGATAGTACCTACATAACAGAGCCAGCCATAGTGACCCCATTAGCAGGGCTGGTGTAAGGATTTTTGCCACCCTAAGCGAAAGCTAATTTTTCTGCCCCTTGATCCTGCCCATTGGCTCCACCCTTTGACACACCCCACCTTACTACTGGGACGACACACTGTAACAAACCTCCTTCTCATGTAATCTCCTTACTACTGGGGTGACACACTGTAACAAACCTCCTCCTCATGTAATCTCCTTACTACTTGGGTGACACACTGTAACAAACCCCTCCTCATGTAATCTCCTTACTACTGGGGTGACACACTGTAACAAACCTCCTCCTCACGTAATCTCCTTATTACTGGGGTGACACACTGTAACAAACCTCCTCCTCATGTAATCTCCTTACTACTGGGGTGACACACTGTAACAAACCTCCTCCTCATGTAATTATTTTACTACTGGGGTGACACACTGTAACAAACCTCCTCCTCATGTAATTATTTTACTACTGGGGTGACATGGTGGGGCTGGCTGGGCAGGTGCTTCTGGTGAGCCAGGGCTTTGGATGCTATCTGGCTACTAACTTTCTTTCAGCGTGCAGAACGGCGCCCCCGACAAGAGGGCGCTCTAGGTGGTTGCCTGTTTTGCCTATAGACAGAACCAGCCCTGCCCATTAGAAACAATCGGACCATCACAACAGTCATGTAATGCATGATGTGAGTTCTGGTCGATAAGCAGTAAAACTTCTTTATTTTATAGGAATAGTTTAGCTTTTTTTTCCTATTTTCTCCAATGTTTTCGCTTTTCTTCTAATTCCATGTTGAAGAAGTTTTAATGGCTCCTCGTGATTCAATTTATCTTTTATTTTAATATTATTTCCGTTTAAAGTCTGAGCCATTAACATCTGTTTTTAAAACTTGGCATAGATCTTGTCATGTTGATTCATCTTGCCCCTTAAAAGGAAAAGATCTCTGAAATAAAGGAAAAAACCAGAATGTGTTATTAACCACTGCTTTCCTATATCTGCAAGCTGGATTCAATCAAACTGATTGTATCAATATATTCCATATATTCTTTACACATGTGATGCCTTTATGGCTGCTCACGTTCCAGAAGCTTCATGGCTTTTGTAAAACGTTACAAAATCAAACATGTTTACTTTATAGTATAGCTGTTCCGTAAAATACTCTAGTGATGTCTTGGACAGTCTGGTTTAGAGTAGACAACCCCATTTTTTTAGAGCTGCTTCCTACCATTTCAGGTGACATTTAAGGATAAGCTGTCCTGTGTGTGTACATGAGGAGTAGCATTATTTTTAACCATTATATAACTTGTATAGGGTATTTTTCCGCAGATTGCTGCTCTGCATGCTTCATCTCTAGTTTGCAGTTCTCCTAGAGCTGGTGGGAGGAGTTCTCTCATCCCCCCCCCTCCATAGACTTATATTTCTTTACTATATATATATATATATATATATATATATATATATACCAACTGGCTCCAGAAAGTTAAACAGATTTGTAAATTACTTCTATTAAAAAAGTCTTAATCCTTTCATTATTTATGAGCTTCTGAAGTTAGAGTTGTTCTTTTCTGTCTAAGTGCTCTCTGCTGACACCTGTCTCGGGAACCGCCCAGTTTAGAAGCAAATCCCCATAGCAAACCTCTTCTAAACTGGACGGTTCCCGAGACACGTGTCATCAGAGAGGACTTAGACAGAAAAGAACAACCTTAACTTCAGAAGCTCATAAGTACTGAAAGGATTAAGATTTTTTAATGGAAGTAATTTACAAATCTGTTTAACTTTCTGGAGCCAGTTGATGTATTAAACTGTATATAACTCCTTTAAATGATTTTCAGAGTAGAAGTTTTGAGTAGCAGGAGGGTGTGTGTGTGTGTTTGTGGAGAAAGAAGCATTTTTGTCAAATGAGATATGTTAGAAAGTTTCTTATATTTGCTTGTACTATTTATCTATGCAAAGTTTGTTCAAAGGACAGTGCCTATTTACCTGTTTTAACTTCTGTCATATGGTATTGTCAGACAGGGTAGCATTGGAGGTGATGTGGGACCTGACAGCTTTTCTTATGGCTATAGAGAGATGCAGCAGGCAAAGATTTTTGCTCTGGCAGATCTCCAGCATCCATTGGATATCCTAAACAGCCTTTATTTAATAGCTACTGTAAGATGTACATTTTCCCTACAGTTACTAACAATGGCATAACTATATCATTGCGTCGTTTTAGTTGTCTGGCGTACAAGAGCAGCACAATTATATTAGCTTGGTTGGAGAGGAATTAATTGGCCGTTGAACTTAAAGGGGTACTCCACTGCCCCAGCGTCCAGAACATTTTGTTCCGAACGCTGGGTGAGGGCTGTGGGGGTCGTGACGTCACTGCCACGCCCCCCGTGATGTCATGCAACGCCCCCTCAGTGCAAGTCTATGGGAGGGGGCGTGGCAGTCGCTGCTTCTCTCTGCTGTGTCCCGCTGTGAGAGAACAGCAGCGGTGATGGCAGTAAGCTCCACCCCGTGCCCCAAGCAGGGTTCCCAGAGCGGAGCTAACGGAGAAGATTACCGGAGATCCCCACCACGGAACGGGAGAAGGCGAGTACAGTTATCGTCAGTGTCACCTGTACTATGTGTCGGTACCAACAGGTTAGTGCAGGTGACAATGCTGACAGATTTCCTTTAAGGAGTTCACTTAGATCATTTTGTTATCTCCTTTGACAAGTTTAAAGATAATACTCTGATTGAAATGTGACTGAGACAATGGATATAGTGACCTTCGTATACTAATTTCTCAGTCTCTATTCTAGAGTAGGTAATAAGCATGATAACAAGTACAGTGGTCCCTCAACATACAATGGTATTCCGTTCCAAACGGACCATCGTTTGTTGAAACCATTGCATGTTGAGGGATCCGTGCAATGTAAAGTATAGGACAGTGGTCTACAACCTGCGGACCTCCAGATGTTGCAAAACTACAACACCCAGCATGCCCGGACAGCCAACGGCTGTCCGGGCATGCTGGGTGTTGTAGTTTTGCAACATCTGGAGGTCCGCAGGTTGAAGACCACTGTTAGAGGAAGTTGTACTCACCTGTCCCCGCCGCTCCGGACCGTCACTGCTCGTCACCGATGCCCTGGATGTCGCCGTCCATCGCTGTCGCCGCTTCCCCGAGGTGTCCCCGACGCTCCGGCAAGGCCTCTGCTTCCCCGGCATCCGCGCGCTCCGTCGCCGCCATCACGTTGTTACGCACGCCGCTCCTATTGGATGACGGGACAGCGTGCGCAGCAACGAGATGATGTCGATGGAGAGCGCAGACGATGCAGGGGATCCCAAAGAGGACGCGCCGGAGCCCCGAGGACAGGTGAGTGACCATCACCGGAGCTCACAGGGCACCGTAAACGGCGATCTGGCGGCAGCTGAAGCAGTCTGAGCTGCCGGATAGCCGTTTATGCGATGGCCCCAACATACAAAAGCATCGTATGTTGATGCTGCCTTCAACATGTGATGGCCTCTGAGAGACCATCGCATGTTGAAATGATCGTATGTCGGGGCCATCGTAGGTCGAGGGGTCACTGTATAGGGAGGATGTATCTCTTGTTTTGTAACTTGTACATGTATAAAATTTATAAGAAAAAACATTTGTTAAAAAAAAAGAGTTGCACAATAATGCGCAAGACTCATGTTGTGAATTTTAATTTTTTTTACTCTTTAACATTTGTGCCACTCACCACAAGCAAGTGGGGATTTGAAGGAGGGGGCGTGGTCTTCCATACCTGGCAGATTTCCTGTAATTCCAGAATATGGGGGAAAATTTTATACAGGACAGCTTGTAGTGGCATAGATTTTAGCGGAGACATTGAAAGACGCAGCATTTTTTATTAAGAGACATGTGTACCTTAAAGGGGTTATCCAGGAAAAAACTTTTTTATATATATCAACTGGCTCCAGAAAGTTAAACAGATTTGTAAATTACTTCTATTAAAAAATCTTAATCCTTTCAGTACTTATAAGCTTCTGAAGTTAAGGTTGTTCTTTTCTGTCTAAGTGCTCTCTGATGACGTGTCTCAGTTTAGAAGCAAATCCCCATAGCAGACCCCTTCTAAACTGGGCGGTTCCCGAGACACGTGTCATCAGAGAGCATTTAGACAGTAAAGAACAACCTTAACTTCAGAAGCTCATAAGTACTGAAAGGATTAAGATTTTTTAATAGAAGTAATTTACAAATCTGTTTAACTTTCTGGAGCCAGTTGATATATATAAAAAAAGTTTTTCCCTGGATAACCCCTTTAAAAAGAGACACTTAGGAGTATTGCCGCATATTTATTGTCAAGACTGGAGTATATAGGTTCCTCCCACTTCATTTACCCGATGACTGGAAGGGGATCCAATGAAAAGACCTGCACTGACTTTCAGTTTTTTGGTGACAAATAATCTTTTGCCTATGCCATAAGAAACAACATGGTTTTGGTAAAGCCATAGTTAGAGTAAAATCTCTACAGACCATACCGCAACCATCTGTGCCCACACTAGACGTGGTAATCATTTACTCTGTATTCACTTAGCCCGTGGCTACAGCAAAACGCTATTGTCATCCCTTGTCACCTAATTTAAGCCTCTTTGTCTATTTTAGCAAATTAAATCTAACAAGGTGTCACCGTACAAGCCAAATATTGATGTTCGTTTCTTATATACCGGCATTCACGGGAATACGGCTGATCAGCCAACATTTGAAGAAGCTGCCAAGGAGTCCTAAGGGGTAGTGGAAAAGTAATTCTCAAGACTTAATCCTCTCTGGAGTCGAATGACACATAAATAAATCTCTCTTTGCCTTTCACATTGTTTTAACTCTTCTGCCTTTGCTTCTTCCTTCTCCGTTGGCAATCCTTCCCTCTATTTTGTTTTGTTGTTTTTCGCTTTTCTTTTGTCCTTCACTAATGCCAAGGTCTGTTACGGAGAAAACACATGAGACATCATGTGAGAACCCTGAAGCATATGATGTCTTTTCTATATCCATAATGTCCTCTTATTTATGGTAATACCTCTAGAGTGTTTGCTTATACATTGCTATGCTAGAATGAGACACCTATCCTAACCAGTTCTGACTATGTAGTTTCCCTTGACTGTTCAAGCATTCACAATACTCTATCTAGGCAACTACCGTTCTTTTCTGCCTTATTAATCCTTCTCAATGTCGCCCATGTCAGTGCTATAGACTTTAGATGGTTTAGCAGACTACCATAACCTTAAGAGTCCATTCAGACTGTATGTTCCAGGGAGACATTCTGTGCGCACCAGACACTGACTTAACCCCTTAATGACTCAGCCCATTTTCACCTTAAAGGAGTACTCCGCAGCGCTGGTACTTAAAAAAAAAAGTTTACCTCATCTGATAGCTCTTTCAAAGACCTTTCCAATGATACCTCATTTGTCAAATTTGGCCCAGCCATTCTCTTGTAATTGCCACCTGTATCAGTAAGCAGCCATGTCATAAAGACTACATTTCCCATGACTCCCTGCGCCAGCTTCCTGTTAGCTGCTGCTCTCTCCCCCTCCCCCCCCCCCCCAGGAAATTATAATAAATTATAATAAAGTAACACCCACAGCTCCTTCCCTCCTTCCATGTGCCCACTAGCGCAGTGTTTCCCAACCAGGGTGCCTCCAGCTGTTGCAAGACTACAACTCCCAGCATGCCCGGACAGCCGAAGGCTGTCCGGGATGCTGGGAGTTGTAGTTTTGCAACAGCCGGAGGGTCCACAGCTGGGAGACCACTGTCTTACACATGTATCCATGTTACAGCAGGGCTATAGAGTTTGGGGTGACCCCACAAAGCTGCTTCACTACAGACTCCCTAAAGTTAAAGGGGCTCCCCCATTACAACACACACTATATATAATGCATTCCTGCAAACAGTGCCCATGCTGCCCCCAGTTCTGCAAAGTAACTCACTGCTCCTTGCACTGGGCACCCCAACCTCAGAGAGTAGTGCCCCCCAGGGTCCAGACTGTGCCCCCTCCTCACCTGGCACACCTGCCCTTTCTCCCCTGCAGGGGGCTCCTCTCTCTCCCACTCACACACAACTAGTGAAAGTTTTGCCGGTGGCCGAGCATGCTGCCAGTGCCGCCCTCCCCCTGGTCTGTAGTGTCACTCACCCCGGAGACTGAGGGATGATGCCTGTTGTCACCGCCGCCTCCAATTGTGGCTCCTCCGCCGTCCTCCTCCTCCCGGACCCCGAGTCCGCGCAGCTGTAATGCCGGAGAACACACAGGCACGCCCCTGAGGCTTCCGGGCGGGGCGGATCATATACAGGGGGTGCTGGAGCGGTGTACAGTATATAGAAGTACATTCTATGTAGCGCAGGCGCAGCACTACGCAAATAGTGTAGGGCTAACGTAGGCAGCAATAGGAGCCTAGCATTAGCCCTACGCTACATGCGTAGTACTGCGCATGCGCAGAATAAATTAACTTTGGGGGAGTAGCCGACTCCGGGCGTCATCAGAAGACCCAGCTTCCGGACGGAGAGAAAAGCGAGGAGAAGACCGGGAAGAAGACCATATGGAAAGGTGAGTATATTAGAATGTTATATAACTTTGCCTCATGCTACAATTCCCCTATAAAAGGTTAGCTCTGGAGTACTCCTTTAAGGACGCAGACAATTTTATTTTTGCGTTTTGGTTCTTTCCTCCTCGCTTTCTAAAATTCATAACTTTTATATTTCCATTCCCAGACCCATATGAGGGCTTGTTTTTTGCGTGACCAGTTGTAGTTGTACTTTGTAACGACATCACTCATTTTACCCTAAAATGTATGGTAAACCCCCCCAAAAAAATTTTTGTGTAAGGAAATTTAATACGAAAATCATAATTTAGCAAATTTGGGGGGTTTCTTTTTTGCGCTGTACACTTTAGGGTAAAAAATACATGTTTTCTTTATTCTCTGGGTTAAAATGATACCCATGTTTACATACATTTCTATTATTGTACTGCTTTTAAAAAATCTCAAACTTTTTTATTTTTTTACGAAATCAGTATGTTTAAAATTGCCCTATTTTGACCACCTCTAACCTACTTATTTTTCCGTATTCAGAATGTGTCATTTTGTGCCATGATCTGTAGTTTGTTTTAGTACCAGATTTGCGTATATTTCACTTTTTGAACTCTTTTTATGAAAAAAAATAGCAGTTTGATGTGACAAAAAAGCAGAAATGTTTGATTTAAAAAAAATATTTTTTACATGTTCGCCGTAGCGGATCGTTAACATTTTATTTTTATACTTCGGACATTTACACATGCAACGATACCAAATATGTTTATTATTTATTGTTTTCTTTATGCTTTTATGTATTAAAGGGGTAGTCCAGTGCTGAAAAACGTATCCCCTATCCTAAGGATAGGGGATAAGTTACAGATCGCGGGGGGTCCAACCGCTGGGGCCCCCTGCGATCTCCTGTATTGGGCCCCCGGCTCGGACCCTCCGCGATCTGAAACGTATCCCCTATCCTTAGGATAGGGGATATGTTTTTCAGCACTAGATATCTCCTTTAATATGGGGGAAAAGGGTGATTTAAAACTTTATTGGGGGAAGGGATTTTTCTAATTTTTTTACACTTTTTTTTAAACACTTTTTTAGTCCCCATAGGGGACTATTTATAGCTAGCAATCATTAGATTGCTAATACTGTTCAATGCTATGCATAGGGCATAGCACTGATCAGTATTATCGGTGATCTTCTGCTCTGGTCTGCTGAAAGGCAGATCAGTGCAGAAGACCCCGGGAGATGGACGGAGGCAGGTGAGGGGACCGCCATCTTGGCTGATCTGATCCCCGCGGCAATGCCGCGGGCGATCAGGTCAGCCATTATAAGTGCCGCACTGCCGCAGATGCTGTGATCTGTATTGATCACGGCACCTGAGGGGTTAATGGCAGACATCAGTGAGATTGCTGATGTCCGCCATTACCGGCGGGTTCCCCGGCTGCTGACAGCCGGCGGGTTCCGCGGCTGCTGACAGCCGGCGGGACCCGCCGGGAAAGCAGCGAGTTCAGCTCCTGCGCTCGTATCACAGCCGCACCGTAAATGTACGGCGTTATGCTTAGAGGTGCTATGCTGCACCATACATTTACGGAGCATGTCCTTAAGGGGTTAATGGCCCTCATTTACTATTGCAAACCCGACATGTTTTGTCGGGTTGTGCGCCAGATCCTGCGCCAGAATTTGTGCCAGAATTTGCGCCAGAATTGAAGAAACCCTGACTAACTCTCCATTTTGCTAAGAAAAGCCGAAAAAGGGGCATGGCCGTCGTTAAATGGGGGCATGGTCACCGAAAAGGGGAGTGTTCCCGACATTTTCACAAAAATCCAACATATTTACTAAGGTTTCCACAGAAAATGTGGTGGATTTCCGCTGAGGAAAACCCTACAGATCCGAGCATGTGTAAAAAGCAAAATGTAGGGAAAGTGGAAAATGTAGGGAAACCTTGGAAAATAAATTGTAGGGAATTAAAACCCACAAAGAAACCTGCACAACACTCTTAGTAAATAAGGGCCAATAAGTTGGAGCTAGGACTACTCGCACATGCGCCGTCTCCATTGACAGCAATGTATGTTTAGTCTGGAATTAGAATTTTCTCTGGGGAAATTCTGCCGTATGCACAGTGCCGAAGAATCCCATTGAAAACAATGGGAGGCTGCTGCACTGGAATTTTCCCGCTGGATATTGCTTGGAAATTCCTCCGTGTTGGCCCTTACAGAGCATTTGCACTCTAAGGAGCTTCCTAAAGTAAATTAATTGTTGAATTTCCTTTGTGGATTCAGTTCCAATGGACATGTTCATTCTCGAAGCAGAAAACAATCCTAGTCAAGACCTCCCATTGACATCAATGAGGCTTTGATTCCAGCAGGATTCCAGGCAGATTTTGAGGCAGAATCCACAGGGAAATTCTGTTGTTATCTGCCTCAAAATACTTAGGGCCCTTTCACAGAGTGGAATTTCCTAGTGGAATCCAGATTAAAAATTCAGCTAGGAAATTCTATATCAAGCAGCGGCCGCCCATATCAGTCGGCACTAGGACCAATTGGACATGCGCTGTTTCCATTGACACTATGCATTTCCCAGCAGATTCTGCTTAAAGAATTGACTTGGTCATTCTTTTTGCAGAATCCAGATTGCAGAATTTCCTCTGCGAAATATCTGCCGTCTGAATGGGACAGCAGAAATCCCATTAACCACAACGTTAACTTCCTGTAGCTGAATTTTTTAACTGGAATATCTGCCCTGAAAACCTGGACGGACATTCTGCAAATAGCGGTTCCACCAAAGAACTTTTCTCTGGATTTTCGACGTGTGCATGGGGCAGCAGAATGCCATTGAAAAATATTGTGATTCTGTTGCAATGGAATTTCCTAGCTGAATTTTTGCCACCAGATTCCGCTCGGAAATTCCATTGTGTGAACATGTTTTTCAGGTTTTTATGTTTTTCATGACAGATTTCTTTGTCATTTCCTCAGTGTGAACAGATCGCAGATCCACCGAGTAATTTAAACAAGGAATTTCCTTGGCGTGCACGGGCCCTTACTGCACCACGCAAGTGCAAAAATTCTGTAGACAAAATGAATTCAGTAGTGTATTTTTGTCCACAACATCTCTATATAATCACTCCTATGTAGCTGCATTGCTCTGGACCAGGTAGAAGTAGAGGCCAATCTTTTATCATTTCTAATCCCAAGAATTTTTATTGTGCACTAATGGCTTCAGAGAGGACAAAACATCACTGACATTTGACAGGAGGGTCAGGAATATATCACTGGTTGTTGACACCAGGATAAGAGCCATATCACCGGCACATGGCGCCTAGATGGCGGCAGGCACTTGATGCTACAATCAGCATTAGGGAGCTGGGCATAATATTGATGCTACTTTTTAACACATATTCCTTGGTTGTTTGAGAATATAATATTCTCGATTATTTGGAAAAGTACAGTAAAAACAACTGCAATCCATTACCCCAGGTGCAGACTTTGGCACAAAAAGAATGGGCCCTACTGGGCATCCAGATATGTGTTTTAACCATCAAACAATGAAGCTTTATTGATTGCTCAAAGAAACAGCCAAAATCAGCACATAAAAATATAAACAGAAGGTTCGAAAACCTCAGAACAACAGTAACAAGTAGGTCACAAAAAAAAAAAAAAGGTAAGTATCAACAAGAGAGATCCATGCAGATAAAATACATGAAGCAGAAATAGCCATACAACGTAAGACAGGAATACCAAATTATCCATACACAGCAGAAAAAACCACCCCAACTCCCCTCCCCCAACCCACTGTCCAACACCCCCCCCCCCCACCTCCCACCATCCCGAATATCAGTACAAGGAGAAACTATGCGTCATATTAGGGCAGTGTGGGGAAGTAAGCCAAGGCTCCCATACCAAGTTAAATCTATCTACCAAGTCTTCACGGTTTGCCGCCAACTTTTCATATAACATAATGGCATTGATTCTATCTATCACCACCGAGAGAGATAGGACAGGCTGTTTCCGCCAGATATGTGTTTTATTTGGATAAATCTTTTTTTATATAATTCTTGTAAAAATTTGATTTTTTTGGGATATTATTCTGACCCATGACAATGGGTACAGTAGGGACGGTCACCTACTCTCACTATACCACTGCTGTTTTGTAGAACTATAGGGTTTGGCATTTTGGAAAAACATTGAAGATACAGAAAAACATTGGCTACTTTTACTCGTAGCATAGGTCAGGTCCTGAGAGAAGCCATCGAGCAAGACAAAGCTGCCTGCTCTGTTGAGTTCCATTAAATTGGAGGAAGACAAATGGCAACGACTGTGAAGATTTATTGTTGATGACAGCCGGAGACATTAGGAGAAATTAAAGTGAGCAAATATAGAACCTCAGTATACGCAGAGACATCTCCACTGCAAGGGCAGAGGACGGTAGTTTCCAGGTTTCTATACAGTTTATTATGTAATTTACTGATCTCAATATTGTGTCATCATACTCCAGATATACAGGGAATGGTATTGATGCTATAAAAGGATGTAAAATGCCCCATAGATATATAGTTAAATAGTATGGAAAAGTGACAGGGCAGACATTCAGCTGCAATTTTTTACTTTACATCTAATTTTGAGCTAAATATGCAGTATCTGCTGTAAGTGAGCCCCCCCCCCCCTCCATAATTTGTAAATATTTTATTCTATCCTTTCTTGTGAAAAAACTGAAGAAATGACACTATGCTACAATGTACAGTAGTGAGTGCACAGCCTGTATACTGTAACAGTGTTTAAAGGGGCTATAGCTATAAAAATAGCGGCAACAATATGCCCATGTGATCTATGTGCATTCTGTGTCGCAAAATACGCCAACCATAAAGTGCTAGTGCAAAGAATCCAAATGTAAGACTACGAATGAATAACCCCCTACCTACAATAATGCTATGCACTGGCTATATAATGTATACGAAAGGACCTAGGAACTAAATAATACAAGTAAAGATAAATAAGAGGGGGACACCCTGCAAACCATAGTGAACCGAACTCCACACGTTTCGCTGTTCACTTGAGCAGCTTTCTCAGGAGTGACGATGCAACAATAAACCCTGTGTAGTATATATGCAGTTTAATAGGAAATTATAATCACCTGTACATAAGATGCGTGCCATGTGTCAACCTTTTGTAGTGGATGTGGCATGCACAGGTTGTCTTCTTCCCCTCTGGTATGGCTTTCCTAATGCAGCCCACATTTCCCATCATGCATCTGACAAAGGGGGAGGAGTCTAATCACTACCCTTGCTCTAAGCATTATCTAGGTAGAGCAGTTACTTGTGATTGTAGGTCAAATCATTTTCTCCTCATGGCAAAATGCTAAAAGATGTATTTTTAATACGTAAACCTATCTAAATAGCACAGTGTGAACTGACGCAAATCCCCTTATGAGGGGCTAGACTCCAGCATCTGCATCTAATTTCACTCCACCCCCCTCTCTCTGCAAAGCCAGTGGATTCTTGGGAAAATTAGGCATGGTGAGAAAAGCATTTGAATAGGGGAAATACAAATCAACATAGCTAAAAAAAAAAACAACTATGCTTGAACTATACAAGAACCTCTACTTTATTCTCTAATAAAAGCCTATGGGGGGAGATTTATCAAAACCTGTGCAGAGGAAGAGTGGTGCAGTTGCCCATAGCAACCAATCAGATTGCTTCTTTCATTTTCCACAGGCCTCTAAAGAGGCCTGTGGAAAATGAAAGAAGCAATCTGATTGGTTGCTATGGGCAACTGCACCACTCTTCCTCTGCACAGGTTTTGATAAATCTCCCCCATGGGGCTTTTATAGAAGCAAAAATCGAAAGTGCTTCTTTACACTCTTGTTACTGACTTCCATTTAGTTCTAGTGGCCATTTATATAGGTCGGGGCAAATAAGAGCAGGGCAGGGCTCATATTAACTCATTATGTATCAAAGTCGTTTTGGCAGTAGATTCATGGTACACAATCCCGCATTTTTCTGTCGCTTCCGGTGAGCCTTTCCCCTGTAGTATTTTTTTTTACAAAGGATCCTTTCTATGCGGTACACAGGGCTGTCGCCACTAAAGAGACCAAACTTGGTAAAGATTCTTATTTTCACTCTGGGAAGGTAGAGTTACATTTTGAACGTTTCAGGCTGTTTTTACCAGTTCCAGGAATAGTTATGCACATGCTTTTACATTTTTCCCACTAAGTTTCTAGTGTTTAAAATAAAACAGATTCCTTTTTATAGCAATGATAGTTCTTTTAATAGCAGGTGCTCATTTATATGTGTGTTCTATATATATATATATATCTGTCTAGTGAAGGCTTGGTATTCAGTAAATGAGGTACAGTAGATGTGTTTACGACTTCATAAAAGTCTTAGCAGATGACTATAGAATATACTGACGTGCCATAATGGTTACAACCTATGGAATGTAGAGGCTTGTCTCACACTATCGTTGTGCCCCCTTTAAAGGGGTACTCCACCCCTAGACATCTTATCCCCTATCCAAAGGATAGGGTATAAGATGTCTGATCGCGGGGGTCCTGCCGCTGGGGACCCCAGCAATATAGCACGCAGCACCCACCTGTATCTGCTTCCGTGACGTCACGACTCCGCCCCCGTGCGATGTCCCGCCCCCTCAATGCAAGTCTATGGGAGGGGGCGTGACAGCTGTCACGCCCCCTCCCATAGGCTTGCATTGAGGGGGCGGAGCGTGACGTCACACGGAGGCTGAGCCGTGATGTCACAATGCTCCGGCGCGCCGTGATCGACAGTAATCAGACCCGGAGCGAACACGCTTCCGGGAGTAATTTTAACGGGGTGCGGCGTGCAAGATCACGGGGGTCCCCAGCGGTGGGACCCCCGTGATCAGGCATCTTATCCCTATCCTTTAGATAGACACCCACCAAGTAGAGCAGCACTCCAAAAATCAGAAAAATGGAGATGAGGTGCAAGCTGTATGGGAGCCCGGGTTAGAGGATCCACTTCACATAAATTTTCAAGAAGCAGCAGCACACAAGCGAAAATCGTGTCAAAAGGTGAAGGTTTATTCCATCAAACCAGTGAACAGAGCTTGATAACGGTGACGTGAGGTCACAGAAACGTTACTCGCAACTCTGTTCACTGGTTTGATGGAATTAACCTTCACCTTTTGACACGATTTTCGCTTGTGTGCTGCTGCTTCTTGAAAATTTATCCTTTAGATAGGAGATAAGATGTTTAAGCGCTGGAGTACCCCTTTAAGAACGGGCTTCAAACTCTCTCTTTTTTCTTTGAGTTTGACGGACGTCAATTTGATGGGGCGTAACAGGCCACAGCTGGTCCCGATGGACCCCATTATAGTCAACGGGCTCTGTCTGGCACCGCTGTTTTTCCGCGGCAGTAGCGGGAGAAAAAGACGACGCAAGCAGTATTTTTTCTTCCACTGTTCTCCCCGGCGGCCCCAATGGCCGTCACACTAACGGAATTGTGAAAGGGGCCTAAGTTGCCTCCTTTTATATGTGGCTAGCCCATTGCTTTTAGCAGAAATGTCTTTATCTAGCTAGATTATAGAAACAAACAAAATTGTATTACTGAGAGTGTTAACAGCAACTGAGGCGGAACGCAGTAATACAGTTTTGTTTGTTTCTATAATCTAGCTAGATAAAGACATTTCTGCTGAAAGCAATGGGCTAGCCACATATAATATCCATTGAACGTCATTTGAGGTCAACTCACCTTCTCTTCTCCCACCAGTCCTCCTTTGTTATATAGCTGTAACAACCACTGATAGATGTACAGTGCCATAGTGAGACGTAGGGACGATACCGATTATCTGTCAACTTTCAGACCGATAGCCGATAACTTATACCGATAATCTGGTATAAGTTATCGGCTATTGCAACCCCCCCCCCCCCCCGGCGGGGCAGAAGCCGTTGCAGATCAATGATTTAAAGCTGGCGCTTTAAATGAATGAACTGCAGCGGCTTTTGCCGGGCCAGAGACCGCCGCCGCCGCTTGCTTCTCTCCCCCTGCCTGTCCTTGGGCCCTGATTCTAGCCACCACAGTTGCCCCATCGCCTCCCCCCCCATCCTTTACCCACATACCGCCGCCGCCCCCCCATCCTCTGTCCACATACCGCCGCCGCCCCATCGTCTCCCCCCATCCCCGGTGTTATAATTACCTGATCCTGGGGTCCGCGATACTTCTGGCTCCGTCGGTGTCTTGAGCTGTCACTGTGCGCACTGACGGTGACGTCGCGTTGGGGACGTCACTCGTCATTGTGTAGTGCAGCGCGCAGCACGGACCACGGGAACAGGTAATTATAACACCGGGGATGGGGGGAGGCGATGGGGTGGTGGCGGTATGTGGGCAGAGGATGGGGGGGAGGCGATGGGGCGGCGGCGGCGGTATGTGGGCAGAGGAAGGGGGGGGTAAGGCGATGGAGCAGGGCGGCGGTATGTGGGCAGACGATGGGGGGGGGCAATGGGGCAGCGGCGGCGACAGTCGTCTCTGGCCGGGGGCGGGGCATTATCGGCATATCGGCAAGGTAATTGCCGATACCGATAATGTCCAAAATCGTGATTATCGGCCGATAATATCAGCCAAACCGATAATCGGTCGATCCCTAGTGAGAAGTACCTAGTGTGTTCTCTTATACAACACGATTATGGCCAATATCGCCCACATATCTAATAGAGGAATGACAGTGGGACGGAATTTCCCAAATCTTACCAAGCCTATCCTTAGGAGAACAACATTGCCTTCGCCAGAGACAATATTGTTCTCCTAACAACATAATAGCTTCGGGCAATGTCAGTGATCCTACGATACACCATACACCATGGTGGGTTACTGACATTGCCCGAAGCTATTAGTTTCTGTTATCATACACAGAGGATATAGGGAATCCCCATTGGTATACATACTGGGGTATATAGAGGATCTACTTGTAGAAGGCATGAACACCTACAGATGTTACAGCAGAGACCGCAGATTGTCTATTAGCATAATGATGACAGACATAAAGCACTGCACTACAGTGATGGAGCAGTGTATTCTGTAAACCATCAGAACATTGCTGGGAAAATTCCCTTTATGGGACTGGTTAAAAATATTGTTTAATAAAATAATGTAATAATTTGCCTGTAACCAACGCCATTGTGATGTTTTACAACAATTAGGTTGTGATGATCTTGAGACAGCTCTTAGCTTTTAACCATCATGAGATATGTCTTGTGTGATATCTTGTCAATGAGACCATTTTGTAGCCATCATTCGGGACTGAACAAGATGATATTAATTTACACTAACAAGGGGCTGGATTGCTTTTTAATTACTGATAGATTTCTGCTGTTGTCTTGGATTTCCATGGCTTTTTTTTGCTCTTCCTTTTTTTTTCATGTGTTCAGTACTTTTCCCCTGTATTATTTCACATTAATACACATAATTTGTGAGCTTATTTGTTTTGGATTCTGTATTTATGGATTACTTTGGTTGTTACCAACATCTGGTGAACATTTCATGTCTATAGCATCTTTCGGAAATACATTTAGTAAGAAAAATGGTGAGGTGTTCAATACTTATTTCACCCGCTGTATATACAGTATATTACTTTCTAATCCTGCAGCCCCTTTCCTTCTAGGCCTATTTGTTCAGACCCCAAAATATTACATATTAAAGGGGTATTCCAGTGAAAAACTATATTTTTCATATCGACTGGCTCCAGAAAGTTAAACAGATTTGTAAATGACTTCTATTAAAAAATCTTAATCCTACCAGTACTATCAGCTGCTGAAGTTGAGTTGTTCCGACAACAGTGATCTCTGCTGACACCTTGGTCTGTCTCAGGAACTGCACAGAGCAGGAGAGGTTTGCTATGCAGATTTTCTCCTACTGTGGACAGTTCCTGAGACAGACAGAGGTGTCAGCAGAGAGCACTGTTGTCAGACAGAAAAGAACAACTCAACTTCAGCAGCTGATAAGTACTGAAAGGATTAATATATTTTTAATAGAAGTATTTTACAATTCTGTTTAACTTTTTTTTTTTTTTTCCACCGAAACACCCCTTTAATACATTTCTGTTATGAGCATATTGGAGTAGGCCTCATTAGTCACTGTTCCCTGCCAAATCACATTATATTGCTCATGGATATGATTCCTTTAAAGGGGTATTCCAGGAAAAAACTTTTTTTTTTAATATCAACTGGCTCCAGAAACTTAAACAGATTTATAAATTACTTCTATTAAAAAATCTTAATCTTTTCAATAATTATCAGCTGCTGAAGTTCAGTTTTATTTTCTATCTGGCAACAGTGCTCTCTGCTGACCTCTCTGCTTGTCTCGGGAGCTGCGCAGAGTAGAAGAGGTTTGCTATGGGGATTTGCTTCTACTCCCGAGTTCCCGAGACACGTGTCATCAGAGAGAACTTAGACAGAAAAGAACAACTCAACTTCAGCACCTCATAAGTACTGAAAGGATTAAGATTTTTTTAATAGAAGTAATTTACAAATCTGTTTAACTTTTTGGAGCCAGTTGAGATATATAAAAAGTTTTTTCTTTAATGCTATTGATAATGTGCTATAAACAATAGTGTAGAGAACTCCTTCTTGCCATAGTAATAAACCTCTTTTCCTATGCCCATTACATACTGTATGTGTCCCTTGAGCAGAACGGCATACACTATAACAGTGCCGGCACATTACATCATGTCTTAAATCGCATTTGTTCTTCGCTCTGCTGGGCCTCAGTCCCGTGTGGAACTTTTTAGTTCTTTTTTTTTTTTTTTCCCCTTCTTCTAAAAGTACATTGTTTATGTAATCCTAAAATCAAGCTTTCTGTCACAGCCGTGTATAAACAGCGTGTAATGAGAGCGCAGCCTGAGCTCACTCCATCAGGGAAGTCAGAAGAAAACAAGACACGGCATGAAAAAGATTGGATATTGCTGCCTGGCCGAAACCTGTCAACACGGGAGAGTGCACTATATATTGTACCATGTACGTACTGGTGAATATAGACGTGACTATAATCATTCATAACAGTGGTCTCAAACTGTGGCCCCCCAGATGTTGCAAAACTTCAACTCCCAGCATGCCCGGACAGCCGTTGGCTGTCCGGGCATGCTGGGAGTTGAAGTTTTGCAACATCTGGAGGGCTACAGTTTGAGACCACTGATTTAGCTGGTCTTCAGCCGGGTCAGCACTATTAGCCATGGACCAATATGAAAGCTGCATAAGGGTGCATGCACACCATGTTTTTGCAATACAGTTCCCATATCAGGTTTTTGATGAAAAACGGATCCCTCAAAACCTGACTAAATTGTATCAAAACGTGTGTACAAATGTTAACCCATATACAGTTGAAAACCGTATACGGTTTGAAAAATAAACGTATACGTTTTTAACTTTTCACTCCATTTTGAATAAAGTTTCACTTGTTTGATTGAAATTCCAAGAAAAAAAACTGTGCAAAGTCGAAAACCGTATGGTGAAAACCTGATGGAACCGTACGCACATACAGTTCTGTACGGTTCCCATTGACTCCCATGTTAAAAAAAAAAAAACGTATACGGTTTAATACAGTTTTTCACCCGAACCAAGAAACGTGGTAGACTACAGTTTTGGGTACGGGTAAAGAAAATGGACAAAACCGTATAAGACGCAAAACGGACTAAACCGGATGATGCGTTTGACATACGGTTTACAATGTTAAGTCAATGCATACAGTTCTCTATATGGTTCCGTATACGGGAACTGTATTGCAAAAACGTGGTGTGCATGCACCCTAATGCTGGGTTCACATCACGTTTTCTCCCATACAGGAGCACAAACGGCAGGGAGGAGCTAAAACCTCGCGCTCCCGTATGCCTTTCTATGCGCTCCTGTATGTCATTCATTTCAATGAGCCGGCCGGAGTGAAACGTTCGGTCCGGTCGGCTCATTTTTGCTCTGTATGCGCTTTTTCCCCAAACCTAAAACCGTGGTCAACCACAATTTTAGGTCCGGTTGTAAAAGCGCATACGGTGCAAAAATGAGCCGACCGAACTGAACGTTTCACTCCGTCCGGCTCATTGAAATGAATGACATACAGGAGCGCATAGAAAGGCATACGGGAGCGCAAGGTTTTAGCTTTCCCCTGCCGTATGCGCTCCCCTCCCGTTATAGGAGAAAACGGGATGTGAACCAGCCCTTAGGCTGGGTTCACATCACGTTTTTGCCATACTGTTTTCAATCCGTTTTTCTAAAGGAAACCGTATGGCAAAAAACGGATGGAACAGTATGGGAAAAAGTAAACTTTATGCGTTTTTAAACTGTATACTGTTTTTAAAAGTGCATACAGTTCCATCCGTTTTTATAAAAATTAAAAAAAAAACATAAGTTTTTGATAATTTTGTCCATTTTTAATGGGAGGGGTGTTGGGTGGGGACTTTAGGATGCAAATGTGCATGTGCAAAGTAAAAACCGTATACAGTTTCCCGTATGGAACTGTATACATGTGCGTTTCCCATTGACGTGCATGATAAAAAAATAAAAAAACGTATACGGTTGCAGTACGGTTTTTAAACCGGAGTCAAAACGTAATACGGACTATTTTATTTGACAGCCAATACGGGATGCTCTTTCGCAAGTTGTCAGTTGTAGCTCCTGTGCCCCAATCCAAAAACTATCACTTGGTAGTCATAGCCAGCCTCACGTACAGCCAAAATTTCCACAGAGATCCACAGCAAAATTTGTATGAGTTGATTTCGTTGTGATTTTTACCAATTGCAATGCAAAGGGTGAAATGCTCTTCAAATCTGGAAAAAAAATCTGCAGTTGTAAAGAAAATTGCTGTGCATTGTTTTTATATAACATTTTCATGCTGTGCTATTTTATTTTTCTATGGCAGAAGCTTGTACATTGTATGTATATAATTTGTGTGCTCTTTACATGACTTTGTTTATATGGAGCTGCTGGCATGATGCACATGACTTGAAGTCCTGGGTGTTTTCGGCTGAAGACATTATGTCGCATCCCCTGCATGGCCAAGTTGGGTTGCCTGTATGGCATTGGCCTCTTCCTTAAGTGGCAGAGATCGAGCCTTGCCTGCTGGTGAAGAACCGCTATTCTGAACAAAGCTGGTTTCCAATTTCTTCATAGCTACCAATAGAAATCCCAGTGGGGTCTTTTCTTTTTGACTTTTTTTTTTCTGTCGGACCACAGTGCTCTCTGCTGACACCTCTGTCCATGTCAGGAGCTGCCCAGAGCAGGAGAGGTTTGCTATTGGGATTTGCTCCTGCTCTGGACAGTTCCTGACATGGACAGAGGTGTCAGCAGAGAGCACTGTGGTGAGACAATAAAGAAATTCAAAAAGAAAAGAACGTCCTGTGGAGCATACAATACTGATAAGTACTGAAAGGATAAAGATTTTTAAATCTTTAGAAATCTGTTTAATTTTCTGGCACTAGTTGATTTAAATTATTTTTTCCCCATCAGAGTACCCCTTTAAATCTTAAAGGGAATCTCATCAGTGTCATCTGCACTTACTTGTTATTACAGGTGGGTAGTGCAGATGCCACTGATGACAACCATACTTACCTGATTCCGATCTGTGCTCCGGTTCTCCCGCTATCTTCCTCCGTTGGTTTAGCACCGGGGCCAACATGGGTCATGGGCGGAGCTTTCTGATGTCACCGCTTCTGTTTGCTAGGAGTGGGACCCAGCAGAGAAGCAGCAGCGGTGACATCAGGAAGCTCCACCCATGCTCCATGTGATGCCCCGGAACGGAATATACAGAGGAAGATAGCGGAGAACCTGAGCACAAAACAAGGCAAGGTAAGTATGCTTGTCATAAGTGTCACCTGCTCTACCTTTCTGTTCTGACAGACTTCCTTTAAGCAAATGAATGGAGTCTTGCAAAACAACCATTCACATCGATAGTACTATCCACAAGGCCAGACGGAATGACAATGTCTGTACACCCTAAATTTATACCCCTGCTCCTAGATGTACAAGAGCTACTGAATGAGACCTGCAGAGTTCTGGCATCTACGTTAGGTGTTCCTCTTCCTAATCCCTCCATGAAAGACCAGTTTCACACAAGCATGTAAAATGCATATTTTTGCTTTCCTATTACGGATGTAAATCTTGGCCAGACTAAATTTCTGATGATCGTAAATGACAGCTTTCGGTTCAGGTCATCAGATCTGCGGTCAGGCCGGAATGTTAGAATAGTTAGAGGTTTTTTTTTAGCTTATGGATGGAATAGGAGGAAGATTTCTGCTGCAGCTCTGGCTTAACCTGCCATGTCTGTTTTAGTCCTGATGCAAATAAGCCATTGACAGAGAATCCATTGAAGTCTTGGTGACCCTGGTGGACTCTGTCAGGTCCACTGCCAAGTTCACACAGTGGTTTGTCTTACATTCGGGCAGTGATAGAACAGCAGTGTCTAGATGTTGAATCAATCAAAAATATCTTCATTTTATCCCTTTTTTATGGTGATCACAGTTGTATATGCTTCAGCTATTGTATACGCTTCTTCCTGAATATTTGAGCTCTTTGAAAAATTGCAAGTTTGCTTGTGATATTAATAACAACTTTAGGCATCCTTCACTCTTTCAGAAGTTTATGTTATTTTATTCATTTGTATAACACTAAAATATTCTTCAGTGCTGTACAGGGATTATTACCCACAACAGTCCCTATCCCAGTCCATTGGTGCTAAGAACCTAAATAATAATTTACTCTATCAGTATATATTTGGGGTATGGGGGGAAATTGGGGGACCTGGATGAAAGCCACACAAAATGTGAAGAACATACAAACTCCAAGTAGATTTTGACCTTGATCAAATCCATAACCACAGTGCTGCAAGGCAACAAATCCAACCAATGAGCCACCATACTGCCCACCTTTGTGATACTATTTGTAGGGCATGTTTTATTTCTCTTTAGACTTTCAGACTTTGACTTTGGCCAAAAAACATGAAGGGTTGAAAATAAATGCTAAGTGTGAAACCACCGTGAAAATGATAAAACAGCAGACGTTAAGGTGTCACTTTCGTGAATTTCAGTTGTCACTTTAGGGTGCCATGTGGCCCAAGTTTTGTCCTAAACCTCAGTAAATCCCATCTTTATAAAGACTGTTTGGAATCTTCCACCTTATCCCACATGTGACTTTCCTGTATTCTATTTATTGCGATTTGTTTTTTGTTTTTTTTGTTATTGCGGAGGTTTCATTTATTTATTTTACTTTTTCTCCTCCTTGGAGACAATTCTGTGGACAGTACAGTTCATTCCTCCCATGTTTGTTTCTTTACCGTTGTGTAATTTGGTTGAGCCCTAAAGTAAATTATTACAAGTAGTAAAACAATCAACCTACAACAAGAAAACAAGCTGGAGTGAGTTATGCGACTATACAAATATCATTTATCTTTTGCTTTGTTTCTCTTTATGACATAACATAAGAATTAGTTCAATGATGCAGATGCAAAATCATAGAATCTTTAGATACCTTTTTTGTTGGATGAACATTTTGTAGGGACAGGTTAGCCATACTTTTCTTATGAAGCAAACATTGAAGTATTATATTTTGCCTATTCACAGGATTTGGTAATCATGTATACATGGATATGCAAAGTATTTAAGCATAATACAGACACATTTTTGCACCACTATTATAGCAGTATGTCCCAGCCCGAGAATGCTGGTAAAATTTTCCAGTACTTTGGGGGGTTGTAGAGTCAAGTAGAATCTTCAGTATCATCAAACCTGAGTATTATTCTTAAGCTTAGGATCAGCTCCATATTGCTTTTAAAGAATAATCCTGTATAAGCAACATATAAGAGGAACACTACTTTAGCTGTCTTCTACTCAAGTATCTCATCTCATCTACTAACATCTTTGAAATTGTCACATCTCTACATTCTCTCAAGGAGCACATGGTTGTGTGTATAAAGTGTGATGGTGTCAATTGTTTGAAAGCAAATGACATGGATTTATACCTTCCTCCTAGGTTCAGTAGAGCCTTTTCCTCTCATGCCTCTCAGCAGGATTTAGTAGGGGCATATACACTGCTCAAAAAAATAAAGGGAACACTAAGATAACACATCCTAGATCTGAATGAATGAACTAATTGTATGAAATACTTTCGTCTTTACATAGTTGAATGTGCTGACAACAAAATCACACAAAAATTATCAATGGAAATCAAATTTATCAACCCATGGAGGTCTGGATATGGAGTCACACTCAAAATCACAGTAAAAAACCCCACTACAGGCTGATCCAACTTTGATGTAATATCCTTAAAACAAGTCAAAATGAGGCTCAGTAGTGTATGTGGCCTCCATGTGCCCGTATGACCTCCCTACAATGCCTGGGCATGCTCCTGATGAGGTGGCGGACTCCTGGACAGTCTGTGGTGCAACGTGGCGTTGGTGGATGGAGCGAGACATGATGTCCCAGATGTGCTCAATCAGATTAAGGTCTGGGGAACAGGCGGGCCAGTCGCCAGCATCAATGCCTTCCTCTTGTAGGAACTGCTGACACACTCCAGTCACATGAGGTCTAGCATTGTCTTGCATTAGGAGTAACCCAGGGCCAACCGCACCAGCATATGGTCTCACAAGGGGTCTGAGGATCTCATCTCTGTACCTAATGGCAGTCAGGCTACCTCTGGCAAGCACATGGAGGGCTGTGCGGCCCCCCAAAGAAATGCCACCCCTTACCATTACTGACCCACCGCCAAACCGGTCATGCTGGAGGATGTTGCAGGCAGTAGAACGTTGTCCACGGCGTCTCCAGACTCTCTCACCTCTGTCACATGTGCTCAGTGTGAACCTGCTTTAATCTGTGAAGAGCACAGGGCGTCAGTGGCAAATTTGCCAGTCTTGGTGTTCTCTGGCAAATGCCAAATGTCCTGCACAATGTTGGGCTGTAAGCACAATCCCCACCTGTGGATGTGGGGCCCTCATACCACTCTCATGGAGTCTGTTTCTGACCGTTTGAGTGGACACATGCACATTTGTGGCCTGTTGGAGGTCATTTTGCAGGGCTCTGGCAGTGCTCCTCCTTACACAGGCAGAGGTAGGGGTCCTGCTGCTGGATTGTTGCCCTCCTACGGCATCCTTCATGTCTCTTGATGTACTGACCTGTCTCCTGGTAGCGCCTCCATGCTCTGGACACTAAGCTGACAGATACAGCAAACCTTCTTGCAACAGCTCGCACTGACTTGCCATCCTGGATGAGCTGCACTACCTAAGCCACTTGGGTGGGTTGTATACTCCGTCTCATGCTACCACTAGAGTGAAAGCACCTCCAGCATTCAAAAGTGACCAAAACATCAGCCAGGAAGCATAAGAACTGAGATGTGGTCTTTGATTACCACCTGCAGAACCACTCCTTTATTGGGGGTGTCTTGCTAATTGCCTATAATTTCCACCTGTTGTCTGTTCCATTTGCACAACAGCATGTGAAATTGATTGTCAATCAGTGTTGCTTCCTGAGTGGTTGGAGTTACATTGTGTTGTTTAAATGTCCCCTTTATTTTTTTGAGCAGTGTAGTAACTCAGCACCAGCTGTCTTGTCTGGAGTCATGGATTCTGGCGGTGTACCTTAGCATAATAGAATATAATGCGCTCTATTCTATTTTTTCCTGCTACTTTATCTTTATTATGCAAAATGAACTATATGGAGTTGAAAGAGTAAACCTTTTATGGTAATGGGCAGACTCCCATCAATCCAGACAACATTCTTAATTCCTGGTTAAGATGTGTGCACTCTCCATTAAAGTCAATAAGAGATAGATAGGGAAGTAGACTAGCACACTTTTTATTATAATCACTGATATATTACAATGCATTCACATGCTAAAGCTGTTTATTCTGGAATGTCTTGATAACAGTCAAAGGCCTAGATTTATCAAAGGTTTAGACAGTTTTTTCCAGTCTAAAATTGTCGCACAGAAAGTCGCAGTCTAAATACATGCGACTTTTTCAAGACATTTTCTTTAGAGGATTTTTAGAACATGATGCATTCTAGTCTATTTTAGTGCACTCTAGGCTATTTTAGATGGAAAAATGCATTGGTGCTGAATATATCAAAAGCGACTTTTTGGCGAAAATTTGCATTGGGCAAAAATACGCTGAAATGTCAGACCATACTGAAGCAGGTTTAAATACAGTGTAAACCGTAGATCCCGAAGTCTGTGCACAGAATTTATCAAGAGCCGTGCACCTTTTGATAAATTAAGCGCACAATAGATCAGCCTAACCCTCTGTAGTTTGGTCTATATTGATGCGGGAAATAGACAGCTTTGATAAATCCCCCCCAAACAAGTCTAAGGAGAATTCCTTTTCCTGCAGGATACTTAAAGGGGTACTGCAGGCAAAATTTACTTATCTCCAATCCACAGGATAGGGCATAAGTGGCTGATCGCGGAGATCCGACCACAGGGACCTCCCACGATCTCCGGACCGTCTCGCTCAGTGAGGAGCGTGTGTCGTCTATCACTAGATGGCTTGCACTCCATTTCTATGGGAGCACCGATGATGCCTGAGTGCTGATAGAAATCAATGGAAGGCATGCCATCTATCACACGCTCTCCATGGTCTGACGAAGTACGGAAGTATGACACAGCTGTTACCTGCACGATGAGGTCCTCAGCGTTCCTGTCTTTTCATCTGTCTGACACCGCCATTCTGTTTGCTAAATAAAGAATACTTTGAACTTCCACCTGGGTGAGTGCAGTCTACAATTCTTCATTACGTATATTTAATTTACAAATCTGTTTAACTTTCTGGCACCAGTTGATTTAAAAAAAAAAAAAGTTTTACAACGGAGTACCCCTTTAAACACTCCCTGGAGGTCCAGTGGGATGGATCGCCCCCCTCAGGCGAGTCACTGTGGAGGTAGCCGGAGGGCTTACCTCTGCATTCCTTGGGTCCATTGCTCTCTATTTCATTGAACCTGGCTAAGCAGGCTCAACCAAATGATCGCAGAGCACACAGATCTATAGCGTTCTGTGGAACTCCATTGATCTGTAGGCGGAATCTAATGATTCCTCCTAAAAGTCCCCTAAGGGACTAATAAAGTGTAAAAAAAAAAAAAGTTAAATACAAGTTTAACAAAAACATCCATTAACCCCTTCCATAAAAGTTTAAATCACCCTCCTTTTCCCATTTTCTATATAAAAAATAAAGATAAACATATTTGGTATTGCCACGTGCGTAATTGTCCCAATTATTAAATTATTTTGTTTCTGATCCTGCAGTGTGAATGGCGTAAACGCTAAAAAAATGTAAATGCAAAAATTGCTGATTTTGGTCACATCACATCCCCAAAAAGTAATAAAATGTAACAAAAAACGATGTTAAAAAAAGGGGGCAGGGCATTTTTGGTTTTGGTTTTCAGTTAGCTGTCTGGTTCATAACGGTGCATTAATAGCATATGCTGAGGAGTAATGTAAGTGTAAGGGTTAATAATTTGCATATGCCTTGTATCAGATGAATGATGTTTTTTTCATATGATGCTTTCCAGACAGTTACAATATAGAAACTTCAAGAAGCCTGTGGGAAGAGTCCCTAGTCCAGCCTTTCCCCAGAGGGGCGGACTCAAACCCGTCTGTCTGGTTTTTGCTGAAGTAAAAGCTTCTAGCTTTGCTCTTCTAGGCATGCCTACACCTAGAACAAAGTAAAGTGTTACTCCTAAATTTATCCCTGTCCTGTAACCTGTTCAAAATAAGCCTGCTATAAGTACCGTATTTTTCGCACTTTTTCTTCCCCAAAACTGGGGGGGAAAAGTTGGTGCGTCTTATACGGCGAATACACACCTATCGCGGCGGTGGTCCCTGCGGCAATCAACGGCCGGGACGACCCACGGCTAATACAGGGCATCACCGATCGCGGTGATGCCCTGTATTAACCCTTCAGACGCGGCGATCAAAGCTGACCGCTGCGTCTGAAGCGAAAGGGACAGTAACCCGGCTGCTCAGTCGGCGCCCTTACCTGCCTCCTTGGTGTCTGCTCCGTGCCGCGATCCCCTACATAGCGGCTCTCTCCTTCGACGTCATCACGTCGGCGCGCACGCTGTCCCGTCATCCAATAGGAGCGGCGTGCGTAGCGACGCGATGAATGCGACGTGATGACGGTAACGGAGAGCCTGGATCCCGGGGAGGAAGACGTCCGGAGCTTCGGGGACACCCCGGGGACGCGGCAACAGCGATGGAGCGACATCCAGGGCAGCGGTGACGGGTCCGGAGTGGCGGGGACACGTGAGTACTACCTCCTATCCAGTGGTCTTCAACCTGCGGACCTCCAGATGTTGCAAAACTACAACTCCCAGCATGCCCGGACAGCCAACGGCTGTCCGGGCATGCTGGGAGTTATAGTTTTGCAACATCTGGAGGTCCGCAGGTTGAAGATCACCGTTGGGTGCAGAATCTTTTTTTTTTCTAGATTTTGCACCTTTAAAATTGGGTGCGTCTTATATGCTGGTGCGTCTTATAGGGCGAAAAATACGGTAAGTCACTGTCAAGTTGCAAGTTCCATCACCTGTACAGAGTTTGAAGGATTTTGCACCGGTGCTGTGAAGGCAAAGGGCTCAGGTTTCAGGCTCCACAGTATATGCTTAGCCAGAGGTGTGCCAATTGGTTGTCTACTAGGCCTTTGCCTGCAAAGAATGATCTGACCAGCAGGGCGCCGATAACATAGCATATGCATTGCATTGATCTATGTAAGCAACCGAGAAATTACTTATAAATGTCCTCAATGGAGACTAAAAAAGCGTACATTTAAAAAAATATATTTATAGAAACCCCTTCTCAAATTCAAATTCTAATAACCCAAATTTCCCATATTCCAAGTTAAAAACAATGTAATTATTATCACTGCTCAGTAATTGTCCAAACTATCAAATGATCACATTCCTAATCCACAAGAACAAAAACTAAAAGAAAAGCCAGCACAACTACCTAATACAGGGGTGCACGCTGCTGTGGCAAATACAGAGTATACAAAAAAGAAGGTTGACCAAGAGGGTCAAAAAATGGAGGCTCTTAACGCACTTTTTGATTAAAACTTGTCCCTCATTCACCACGCAGAGTTGGTCTCATTTCGGATGGACCTCAAGACTCATTTCACTCACCTCTGCTGGGTCTCTGTCTGGTCTGACTAGTGGATCCAGCGCGTCACCCAGTCAGAGGCCATATGCCCAGCAGAGGTGAGTGAAATGAGTGTTAGGGTCCCATCCGAAATGAGGCCACCTCCGCGTGGTGGATGGGTGACACGTTTTGCTCAAAAAGTGCTACTAAGAGCCTCCATTTTTGACCAAGAGTGCTGCTGCAACCTTCTTTTTTTGTACAGATTCCTGGTCCTGCAGGGTCCCATGGTGTAAATGTTTAAAAATTCCCAAGTTCAAAATGGCTGATTTTTTTTTTTCTTGTCACATGATTCATGCAGCACATTCGGCATGTAAGCTTTACTGTTCGGTGAATTCAGAAAAAATGATTGCCCCACAAAATTGTGCAATTGTGTATATTTTTTTGTTATTTATTATATATAAAATAAAGGGTGCCAGTAAATTGTTCCATTAAAAAATAAGCCCTAATATAACCCTTTTAGTAAGATAATAACAATGGGGGAGATTTATCAAAACCTGTGCAGAGGAAGAGTGGTGCAGTTGCCCATAGCAACCAATCAGATTGCTTCTTTCATTTTCCACAGGCCTCTAAAGAGGCCTGTGGAAAATGAAAGAAGCAATCTGATTGGTTGCTATGGGCAACTGCACCACTCTTCCTCTGCACAGGTTTTGATAAATCTCCCCAAATGTTTTGGGTCTTAGAAGGTGAGGAGAAAGAGAAGGTAAGCCAAAACAATTTGGGGATTAGGAAAGAGTTAGGAACAGGTAGGCAATGCAGTAAAGAATGAATTTGGGATCTGTCTTATACTGGGTTAATCTGAGAGCATCAATAAAACTTGGTTTGGATGGTTTAGCAGCCTCCACATGGAAAACATTGCACGCTCCACTGGTGTTCTCGGTTTGATTGTAAAATAAGATCTCTGTTTCACAGTCAGAATGTAAGACAGATGGAACCTTGTGTATTTGGTGGGATCATAATGTTCTTGTTATGTGCCAGCCTACTTATCAATAGTCATATATCCCTTCTGTCTGTGCAACGCTTACTGGACACTATTCCCTTTTGTCTCCATTTTAAAGGGGTTATCCAGAAAAAAACTTTATGTATACGTATGTATATATATAAACGGGATGAGTATTTAACTTAGGGCGAGTTCACCACTCCTGGTGTGACGGAGCTTTCAAGGGCCACTAAGCACTCCGCAGGCATTCTGGGTAGGGGAATATGCAAATCAGCTTATTACATCACCTTCTCAGTAAATGTTCCCTGGTATCAGCTTAGCTCCAGTTACGGAATATAAAAAGCTAATCGGGATTAATGCCAAACCAGAACTCTCTCTTCAGAAGGAAAGAGGGACCCATCTGCAGACAGCTGTTTCGGGGTTCTTGCCCCTCGTCAGTACAGAGCAGGGTGATCTGGCTTGGCTGAGATGAGGGGCCTGAGAAGGTGATGTAATGAGCTGATTTGCATATTCCCCTACTATGTATGTATGTATATAAAACTGGCTCCAGAAAGTTAAACAGATTTGTAAATGACTTCTATAAAAATATCTTAAAGGGTTCCTCTCATCAAAAAAAACTTTTAATATATTATAGATTAATGTATGCAGAATAACTTTCCAATAGCATGTTATAAAAAAATATGCTTCTTTCTATTTAATTTTCCACTTTGAAAAAATGACCACTAGGGGTCTCCCTACTAGTCCTTTTTTTTTTTTTTTTTATAGATTTCAGACTCATGCTGGAGTCCTAATATCTCAGACTGCAGCAGGGACACAGACTCACTCCCTGGCAGGGAGCAGTGCTGAGTTTGTCTGTGTCCCAGCTGAAGTCTGAGATTTAGGACTCCAGCATAAGTCTGAAATCTATAAAAAAAAAATAATAATAAAAAAGGACTGGTAGGGAGACCCCTAGTGGTCATTTTTTCAAAGTGGAAAATTAAATAGAAAGAAGCATATTTTTTAATAACATGCTTATTGGAAAGTTATTCTGCATACATTAATCTATAACATATCAAAAGTTTTTTTGATGAAAGGTACCCTTTAATCCTTTCAGTACTTATAAGCTACTGAAGTTGAGTTGTTCTTTTCTGTCTAAGTGCTCTCTGATGGCACCTGTCTCGGAAACTATCCAGAGTAGAAGTAAATCCCCATAGCAAACCTCTTCTACTGTGTGCAGTTCCCGAGACAAGCAGAAATGTCAGCAGAGAGCACTGTTGCCAGACAGAAAAGAACAACTCAACTTCAGCAGCTGATAATTATTGGAAGGATTAAGCTTTTTTTAATAGAAGTCATTTACAAATCTGTTTAACTTTCTGGAGCCAGTTGATTAAAAAAAAAGTTTTCCCTGGAATACCCCTTTAATCTTTTTTGTACTAGAGTCATGTACGAGAGTCATGTTGTTAGCATGTCATTTATCACCTCAAATCTATTCTCACCTTTTTGTTCTTTTTTTACAATGTGTTTCCCTGTGTCCATCTGAGGTAACAGTTATAATGATCTCCTTTGACATATGTCACAGTATAGGCATTTACTGGCATCTGCTGCCCATAGGCTCCTATTGAAAAAAACATATACCACGCTGTATACTTTTTTATATTTATTTATTAAAGGGGTATTCCAGGCAAAGCCTTTTTATATATATATATATATATATATATATATATATATATAAACTGGCTCCGGAAAGTTAAACAGATTTGTAAATTACTTCTATTAAAAAATCTTAATCCTTCCAATAGTTATTAGCTTCTGAAGTTTTCTGTCTAACTGCTCAATGATGATGTCACGTCCCGGGAGCTGTGCATGATGGGAAAATATCCCCATAGGAACTGCACATCTCCCAGGATGTGAGTCATCAGAAAGCAGTTAGACAGAAAACAACAACTCAACTTCAGAAGCGAATAACTATTGGAAGGATTAAGATTTTTTAATAGAAGTAATTTACAAATCTGTTTAACTTTCCGGAGCCAGTTGATATATATAAAAAAGTTTTGGCCTGGAATACCCCTTTAATTAATTCATAAATTTTTTTAATTAATTTTATTATACTTTGTTTCTATGAAATAAGTTTGCTGCACCGTTCTGTACAAGAAGTTATGCCCACTGATGTGTACTGACATGACAGAAACAATGGAAACAAAAGGATGCTTTTTTTTGGTCTCCACCAGGTAAGCAGAGTACCAAATACAGTAACTGCATGGTTTTTCACACAGAAACCATGCAGATGTTTACAAAAATAAGAAAATAAAAAAAAAACAATAAAAAAAAAAAAAAAACAGTTGACGTCAATGGGAGAGAGGAGCCATGCAAAAAATGAAGTGACATGTCAATGGCAGCTTCAGGGCTGCAAGGTTTTTGCCTGTAGGTGGCGCACATTGGCAGTAGCTGCAGTGCTGGGATTGGGTGCACGCACGCGGAAAGAAGGCCCGGCAAGAATCGGCACTCACTTTGACCTGAGGCTTCCTCTACACTGCTCATCAGCACACAACAGTCTCCACTCCCCCGGCCATTGTTATAGCACTGCTGGCCCCCACCACTGGGGGGAGGAGGGGGATGCTGGTGATGTGCATCCAAATGTTTGCACTGGGACCCATAGTACTTTGTTCTGGACATGTCTTGGAGTCTGAGTAGTGTTTACTCGTCTTTACCCTTCGATACATCAGCTTTGGGATAGATGGTGTATTTGTGCCATAGTCTACATGAAGTCTATCCCAGGGACATCTTTTTTTATCCCCATATAAGTGATCCTTTTTTTCTGTAGTCTATGTATATACTGGAGAACTGGATAATCTTATTATATCATTCCTTCCGTCCCAAGTGTGTTTGATTCTAGTGATAAGTATATCAGGCTTCTGAGGAAATTACTTACTGTTTCTCTACAGCAGTGTTTCCCAACCAGGGTGCCTCCAGCTGTTGCATAAGTACAACTCCCAGCATGCCCAGACAGCCGAAGGCTGTCTGGGCATGCTGAGAGTTGTACTTCTGCAACAGCTGGAGGCACCCTGGTTGGGAAACACTACTCTACAGGAACAATCTGTGGAATACAAATACCGTGTAATAGGGAACACGTTGTTAAAGGTGTACACCGGTGGAAAACTTTTACAATTTTTTTTAAATCAACTGGTTCCAGAAAGTTGAACAGATTTGTAAATTACTTCTATTAAAAAATCTTAATCCTTCCAGTACTTATTAGCTGCTGAATTCTACCGAGGAAATTCTTTGCTTTTTGGAACACAGTGCTCTCTGCTGACATCACGAGCACAGTGCTCTCTGCTGACATCTCTGTCCATTTTAAGCACTGTCCAGAGTAGAAGAAAAAAATCCCCTTAGCAAACATATATGCTGCTCTGGACAGTTCCTAAAATGGACAGAGATGTCAGCAGAGAGCACTGGGAGCTATAACATTGCAAAAAGTGAAAAAAAAAAAAAAAAAGTGAATATCAATTAACCCCTTCCCTAGTAAAAGTTTGAATCACCCCCCTTTTCCCATTAAAACAAAACAGTGTAAATAAAAATAAACATATGTGGTATCGCCGCATGCGGAAATGTCCGAATTATAAAAATATATTGTTAATTAAACCGCACAGTCAATGGCGTGCGCGCAAGAAAATTCCAAAATAGTGTATTTTTGGTCACTTTTTATATTATGAAAAAATTTATATAATAAGTATTATCAATGGAAGAATGGTACCGCTAAAAACTTCAGATCACGGCGCAAAAAATGAGCCCTCATACCGCCCTATACGCAGAAAAATAAAAAGTTATAGGGGTCAGAAGATGACAATTTTAAACGTATACATTTTCCTGCATGTAGTTATGATTTTTTCCAGAAGTCCGACAAAATCAAACCTATATACGTAGGGTATCATTTTAATCGTATGGACCTACAGAATAAAGAGAAGGTGTCATTTTTACCGAAAAACGTACTGTGTAGAAACGGAAGCCCCCAAAAGTTACAAAATGGCTTTTTGTTTTTCAATTTTGTCTCCCAATGATTTTTTTTTCCTTTTCACCGTAGATTTTTGGGTAAAATGACTGACATAATTACAAAGTAGAATTGGTGGCTCAAAAAATAAGCCATCATATGGATTTTAGGTGCTAAATTGAAAGAGTTATGATTTTTTTACAGGTAAGGAGGAAAAAATGAAAATGCAAAAACGGAAAAACCCCGGGTCCTTAAGGGTTAATGTGGTTATTGGGCTTGTAGTTGCTTACTATCGACAGACAATAGTGGTCATGATCCTATTACGTTTTATAATATTATTTGGATGACATTAGAAGTACTGCAATAAACTTGTATTCGAATCATATTATGGATCTTTTTTTTTAGGATCCACTCCTGGACCCAAAAAATATAAATAACCTTACTGTGTGAATAAGGCTCTAAACACATAGGGGGAGATTTATCAAAACCTGTCCAGAGGAAAAGTTGCTGAGTTGTCCATAACAACCAATCAGATCGCTTCTTTAATTTTTCAGAGGCCTTGTTAATAATGAAAGAAGCGATCTGATTGGTTGCTATGGGCAACTCAGCAACTTTTCCTCTGGACAGGTTTTTATAAATCCCCCCTTGTATTTTTTGCTTTTTACCTAAAATTAGATTGGATTCTTATAATAAGGAGAGTGAGAATAGAAAGGCCCTGGCTCTATGGACTACTATGAAATGTATTAAGACTAAGGTCTCAGTCTCTAAGGTCTCAGTCTAAGTAAATGAAAACTGGTTAAGATGTGCCAGATTTATTAAAGGGTTACTCCACTGGAAAACATTTTCTTTTAAATCAACGGATGCCAGAGAGTTCAACAAATTTGTAAATTACATCTATAAAAAAAATCCCAATCCTTTCAGTACTTATCAGCTGCTGTATTCTACAGAGGAAGTTGTTTTCTTTTTGAATTTCCTTTCTGTCTGACCACAGTGCTCTCTGCTGACACTTTTAATTGTCCAGAGTAGGAGAAAATCCCCATAGCAAACATCTCTTGCTCTGGACAGTTCCCGACATTGACAGAGGTGTCAGCAGAGAGCACTTTGGTCAGACAGAAAATAACTTCAAAAATAAAAGAACTTCCTCTGTAGTATATACATCATCTAAAAAGTACTGGAATGATTGGGATTTTTTTTTAAATAGAAGTAATTTACAAATCTGTTTAATTTTCCAGCATCAGATGATTTCAAAGAAAATATTTTCCAGCGGAGTACCCCTTTAAGTGCTCATGCCTTTTAATAACTTAAGCGCATCTCATGGTTCTATCAATGCACCAGATGCAGAAATCTGCACCATCTATCATAAAAAAGTAAAGTATTTTTGCACAAGACTGGCATGTAGCCTTTCATAAATTCCCCCGCAGTGTTTTTGGTATTGTACCTCTAGCTCCATTATACAGCATCCAGTAAAATATGTTACGGTGTCTGGAGGCAATGTAAAGGCTAATAGAAATGCTTTCTGGTGCCAAAGCCTACTATGGGCACAAAATTATGGCTCTGTACAATTCTTTATGGACAAGACTTTATGGAAGCATAAAATGGTAATACGCATGAAGCCTTACTTGGACCCAGTCCCAGCCCAGAGGGGTAAGTTATAGAAAAATCTATTTTCAGGACAGAGGTCTGTAGTATTTTCTCTTTATGTTGGAAATAAATAGGGGCTTAGACAATAAGCAGAGATTTTGGAGAATAAGGAAACGTGTTTATATTTCTCCTAGGGCTGGGCGGTATGGGCAAATATGTGTATCGCGCTATTTTTGTAACTTATGCGGTTCCACGGTATATAACGGTATTCTTCTCCCCCCCAAAATTAATTATTAGTCCAGCGCTGCGCTATCCCCATCAGGGTAAATACTCACACGTCACCCGCAAGCGCTGCCTTCCTCATCCTCCTGTTTGTTGCGGCCGCCGGCGCTGACACTCTATACTGTACGTTGTATACCTATGCCCGGGCTGCAAAAGATAAACAAAATAAACTTTAACGCATGTTCCTACGGCGGCCTTACGCTCTTCCTTGGGACGTGAATGTCGGAGAGCCGTCAGCCTATCACCGGCCGCAGCGATGTTCCGCCTCGGCCGGTTATAGGCTGAGCCCACTGTCATGTACGAAGCCGGCTTCTTACATGACAGTGGACTCAACCTATCACCGGCCGAGGCGGAACTTTGCTGCAGCCGGTGATAGGCTGATGGCTCTCTGACGTTCCATTCCCTAGGAAGCAGGTCCGGACCGACGGGGAAGGTGAGTTAAAGTTTATTTTGTTTACCTTTTGCAGCCCGGGTATAGGGATACAGTATAGAGCAGTGGTCTTCAACCTGCGGACCTTCAGATGTTGCAAAACTACAACTCCCAGCATGCCCGGACAGCCGTTGGCTGTCCGGGCATGCTGGGAGTTGTAGTTTTGCAACATCTGGAGGTTGAAGACCACTGGTATAAAGTGTCGGTGCCGGCGGCCGCAACAAGCAGGAGGACTAGGAGGGCAGCACTTGCAGGTGATATGTGAGTAGTACCCCGATGGGCTAATAATTAATTGGGAGGGGGGGGGGGGCAGAACAGCGCTCACGGGTCACATATAATTAGTTCCTCGATGGGGACAGCGCAGCGCTGGGTTATTAATTAATTGGGGGGGCAGAATAGCGCTCGCGGGTCACATATAATAAGTTCCCCGATGGGGACAGCGCAGCGCTGGGTTATTAATTAATTGGGGGGGCAGAATAGCGCTCGCGGGTCACATATAATAAGTTCCCCGATGGGGACAGCGCAGTGCTGGGCTGATGATTCATTCATTCCCGAAGGGGAGGGGCCAAATCAGTATTGCGGTATGGGGTAAAATTCATATCGTGCAGCACAAAAATGTCGGTATTTGGTATGAACCGGTATACCGCCCAGCACCAATTTCTCCCTCAGTAGGCGATAAAGTAAAATTAAGACAGTTAAAACATTAAATAGGTATATTAAGAGAAGACAAAGCAATTTGGCAGCAATATTTGCATATTCAATGACAACCATACGAGGGTTTAGTGTGGAGCTGTCAGAGCTTCACATTGTCTAGATTTAAAAGTTGGACTGGTTAAAAATAGCCGTCCTCAGAGTAAATGGCGGTGCCGCTAATGTGCCATTAGTCTTTTCCAGACTGTACTGTGAAGTGCTTCAGGTTTCAGATCCGATAATTAAATGTGTCGCTGGTTTATCGCCTCTCTTCATTGTTTATAATTATTGTTTGATTAAAATGATACGTGTAGTAGTGTAACACTCATTACATCCCTTCTCCCTTTTCTGAAAGTTTTGTTTAGTGTCTCTGGGGAACATTTATCATTGGCTTTACACCACTTCAATGTTCTAAATGTCCCTGCAACTTTTGCGCAATTGCATTTTTTGCGCAATTTTCGGTAGAACATCTTTCAAAGTTGTCTACTGTTTGGTGCACCGTACTCCACTTTATTCAGTGGAGCTGTATTTATTATTTGCGCAAATTAAAATTAGAAGTGTTTTTTTTTTTTTGCACAAAGCCTCCTTTTTTTTGCGCAAATCTACACCATTTAATAGGACATGTAAAAAGTGTCAGATACCAGAGCACAAAGCTTGAACCAATCTTTGCAGTTCACTGATTTCTATAGTTGAGCAACTGTGCAAATATTACACCAAGCAAACGTTTTCTTACCCTAGCGACCAATTGTTACAGCAGTAAACTCAACTCTTGGCACCTGGATTCATGGCATTGGGCCATTTCTTTAAACTGCAGCATGTCCTGGATGAGCTGCACTACCTGAGCCGCTTGTGTGGGTTGTAGACTCCGTCTCATGCTACCACTAGAGTGAAAGCACCTCCAGCATTCAAAAGTGACCAAAACATCAGCCAGGCAGCATAGGAACTGAGAAGTGGTCTGTGGTCACCACCTGAAGAACCACTCTTTTATTGGGGGTGTCTTGGTAATTGCCTATAATTTCCACCTGTTGTCTGTTCCATTTGCACAACAGCATGTGAAATTGTTTGTCAATCAGTGTTGCTTCCTGAGTGGACAGTGTGATTTCACAGAAGTGTGATTGACTTGGAGTTACATTGTGTTGTTTAAGTGTTCCCTTAATTTTTTTTGAGCAGTGTATATAATAAATAACCCCATAGTGCTGTATAATAGATCATAATTTTCCTCTGTAGCTTATATCAATAAAAAGAATTGTTTCACTACAGACATCCCCATTTTTAAAAAAGGTGGCAACTTCCTAACACCCACGGAAAACCCATGTCTAGTCAGAGACCATCCATGTAATACAGAGGTCATAGAGACGGGTCCTATGCAGGGACCCCTTATGATTTCTGTATGTCCTAATAGGACATTAAGGGGTATTCATGAAAAGTGGAGGAGGTGCATGACTTTTTACTCCATTCATTATTTGCCTCTACAAAGCAACTGCACCAAAAATAGAGACAAACTACAGCCAAAATAACGGAGTAAAAGGTTTGCTACATACATTAAGTAATGGAGTAAAAGGTTTGCTACATTAGTGCTGGGCGGTATACCGGTTCATACCGAATACCAAATTTTTTGGGCTGCACGACATGAATTTTCCCCCATACCGCAATACCGGTTGGGCCCCTCCCCCTCGGGAATGTATTATCAGCGCAGCGCTGTCCCCACATCGGGGAACTAATTCTATGTGACTGTCCAGCACTGTTCTGCCCCCCCCAATTAATTATCAGCCCAGCGGGGTACTACTCACAGATGTCACCCGCAAGCACTGCCCTCCTCCTCTTTGTTGGGGGCCGCCGGGCGCTGGAATTCTATACTGTACGCCAGTGGTCTCCAACCTGCAGACCTCCAGATGCTGCAAAACTACAACTCCCAGCATGCTGGGAGTTGTAGTTTTGCAACAGCTGGAGGTCCACAGGTTTGAGACCACTGCTGTACGCTTTATCCCTATGCCCGGGCTGCAAAAGATACAGAAAATAAACTTTAAATTCACCTACATCGGCCTCACACTGGGGACTGGAACGCCGGACAGCCGTCAGTCTATCACTGGCCGGAGCGATGCCCCGCCCCGGCCAGTGATAGGCTGAGCCCACTGTCATGTAAGGAGCTCTGGCCAGCTTCTTACATGACAGTGGGCTCAGCCTATCACTGGCCGGGGCGGGGCATCGCTCCGGCCAGTGATAGACTGACGGCTGTCCGGCGTTCCAGTCCCCAGCGTGAGGCCGATGTAGGTGAATTTTAAGTTTATTTTCTGTATCTTTTGCAGCCCGGGCATAGGGATACAGCGTACAGCAGTGGTCTTCAACCTGCGGACCTCCAGCTGTTGCAAAACTACAACTTCCAGCATGCCCGCACAGCCGTGAGGTCCATCGCTAGCGGCCCCCAACAAAGAGGAGGAGGGCAGTGCTTGACATCTGTGAGTAGTACCCCGCTGGGCTGATCATTAATTGGGGGGGGGGGGCAGAACAGCGCTGGCCGGTCACATGATTTGGGGGGGGGGGGGGTCGCTGAATACCGTGCGCGAGTCACATGATTGGGGGGGTGAAAATACCGTTATATACCGTGGAACCGCCGTAAGTTAAAAAAAAATACAGTGATACACATATTTGGTCATACCGCCCAGCCCTACCCCCCATTATCTTTTAATGATAATTTCCCTTCTTGTAAAGCTCATATTGTAAGAAAACACTAGTTGTATAGTTTATGAATCTTGGGACCTGCCCTTTGGAGATTCTTTCTCAGAAATATTTAGAGTCAGAGGTTAAAACTTTGTCTAAGCCTTTTGTTGTTTGACAGACCCCACACAGGCACAACCACTTTATTATGTGAATACTTCAGTATGTGATCTGTGCTCAGTAACCATAATGCTCCGCTGGCAGTGTACACCACCACAGGGAACTGCACTCTAAGTAATATCAGTATGTGATCTGTGCTCAGTAACCATAATGCACCGCTGGCAGTGCACACCACCACAGGGAACTGCACTCTAAGTAATATCAGTATGTGATCTGTGCTCAGTAACCATAATGCACCGCTGGCAGTGCACACCACCACAGGGCACTGCACTCTAATATCAGTATGTGATCTGTGCTCAGTAACCATAATGCTCCGCTGGCAGTGCACACCACCACAGGGCACTGCACTCTAAGTAATATCAGTATGTGATCTGTGCTCAGTAACCATAATGCACCGCTGGCAGTGCACACCACCACAGGGCACTGCACTCTAATATCAGTATGTGATCTGTGCTCAGTAACCATAATGCTCCGCTGGCAGTGCACACCACCACAGGGCACTGCACTCTAATATCAGTATGTGATCTGTGCTCAGTAACCATAATGCTCCGCTGGCAGTGCACACCACCACAGGGCACTGCACTCTAAGTAATATCAGTATGTGATCTGTGCTCAGTAACCATAATGCACCGCTGGCAGTGCACACCACCACAGGGCACTGCACTCTAAGTAATATCAGTATGTGATCTGTGCTCAGTAACCATAATGCACCGCTGGCAGTGCACACCACCACAGGGCACTGCACTCTAAGTAATATCAGTATGTGATCTGTGCTCAGTAACCATAATGCACCGCTGGCAGTGCACACCACCACAGGGCACTGCACTCTAAGTAATATCAGTATGTGATCTGTGCTCAGTAACCATAATGCTCCGCTGGCAGTGCACACCACCACAGGGCACTGCACTCTAAGTAATATCAGTATGTGATCTGTGCTCAGTAACCATAATGCACCGCTGGCAGTGCACACCACCACAGGGCACTGCACTCTAATATCAGTATGTGATCTGTGCTCAGTAACCATAATGCACCGCTGGCAGTGCACACCACCACAGGGCACTGCACTCTAAGTAATATCAGTATGTGATCTGTGCTCAGTAACCATAATGCTCCGCTGGCAGTGCACACCACCACAGGGCACTGCACTCTAAGTAATATCAGTATGTGATCTGTGCTCAGTAACCATAATGCTCCGCTGGCAGTGCACACCACCACAGGGCACTGCACTCTAAGTAATATCAGTATGTGATCTGTGCTCAGTAACCATAATGCTCCGCTGGCAGTGCACACCACCACAGGGAACTGCACTCTAAGTAATATCAGTATGTGATCTGTGCTCAGTAACCATAATGCACCGCTGGCAGTGCACACCACCACAGGGCACTGCACTCTAAGTAATATCAGTATGTGATCTGTGCTCAGTAACCATAATGCTCCGCTGGCAGTGCACACCACCACAGGGCACTGCACTCTAAGTAATATCAGTATGTGATCTGTGCTCAGTAACCATAATGCACCGCTGGCAGTGCACACCACCACAGGGCACTGCACTCTAAGTAATATCAGTATGTGATCTGTGCTCAGTAACCATAATGCACCGCTGGCAGTGCACACCACCACAGGGCACTGCACTCTAAGTAATATCAGTATGTGACATCTAACTCTTTTTTCTCTTTATTTGGTAACATAATAGATACCAAGGCACAGTTGTGTTGCATTAGTTTTGTATGTATTTTTATTATTCTTACTATTACTGAGGATACATTGGGGGGTATTTATCAAAGGATTTATGTGTTTTTTCCCCCCGTAACTTTGGCGCAATACTTTGGCGCAGTGTCTTTTTGCACCAAAGTTGTGCGCATCTTCTCCACTGTCATTTTTACAAAGGATAGGTGATAAGATGTCTCACCGCGGGGGTCCCACCGCAATCTTTTGTTTGCCACCCACCTGTTTGAGCTGCACGCCCCAGCTCACAAACAGCCGGGTGGCGACTATGGGGCCGAAGTATCGTGATGTCACGACTCTGCCCCCATGTGACGTCACTCCTCGCTATGCAAGTCTATGGGAGGGGGCGTGATGGTCGAGGGGGGGGGGGGGTAGTAGGAATGACGTGTCACACAGGGGCAGAGTCGTGATGTCACGATACTCCGGCCCCGTGGTCGCCACCCGGCTGTTTGTAAGCTGGCACCGCGGCGTGCAGCTCAAACAGGTGGGTGGCGAACACAAGATTGCGGGGGTCCCCAGCGGTGAGACATCTTAAGATGTCTCAGGGCCGGAGTACCCCTTTAAACATATCTCTAGAACCTCTTCTAGGGTTGGATGGTGGTCTGTAACCTAAGCATCAAGCTATCATCAAGGAAGAGAATGCTTTTTGGTATTTGTGTCTGGTGTGCTGTTTACATCACCTATTGTTGAGTATTAGCAGCTCCTGTGTACTTTGATATGCAGTGATTTCCATAGTACCATTCCGACGCTGTCAGGGATCACTGTTGTCATTGTTAAACTAGCTCTAAACCAAGGCTTGACTCCAAATACCTTTGCTCAGCCTGAGTGCGTGGGTGTATGCATCTATGGATTTATCTGTCTTTGCTATTGCACGTTCATGTTTAGGAATTACAAGAGCAAAATCTCAATGACACATTTTATTAAGAACATCTAGACTAGATACAAAGTCATTCTTGCCATTTTCTCAAAGGCGAATGAATAGTCAAATATGTCTGAAGATAGAACACAAGGAGAAGAAGCATAATGCACATAATTGCTAATTGTTTAAAATGAAAAGAGCACAATAACCTGATTTATACTCCTGCCAGCCATAATCTGCGCTATGTTCTCATTAATCCTGCTGGAATCATTCTGTAGAAATCATATACGTACACAGGTTTTTTTTTGCCAAGATTAACACTACCTCCATATACTCTGGGGTTTCCTGCCATTCAGGAGTCTGGGACAAAAAATATGTTTTAGGAGTCTAGGAAAGAGGAGGGACATGCATGGCAACATCCAGCTTTTCTAGAAACAGATAGAGCAAAGAAATCTTTTGAGTGGACACTAATGACTGGGACCCAGGGAGAGACGAGGAGATACTAATGACTAGAGCCGATACCGATAATCTGTCGCCTTTCAGGCCAATAGCCGATAACTTATACCGATATTCCGGTATAAGTTATCGGCTATTTCAACACCCCCCCCCCCCCCGGCGGGGCAGAAGCCGCTGCAGATCAATGATATAAAGCGGGTGCTTTAAATCAATTAACTGCAGTGGCCTTTGTCTGACCAGAGACCGCCGCCGCCGCCCGCTTCTGTTCCTCTGCCTGTCCTAGGGTCCTGAGTCTAACCACCAGTCTGTGGGCAGAGGATGGGCTGGAGGCGATGGGGCAACTGTGGTGGTTAGACTCAGGACCCCAGGACAGGCAGGGGGAGAGAAGCGGGCGGTGGCAGTCTCTGGCCTGGCAAAAGCCCCTGCAGTTCATTGATTTAAAGCGCCTGCTTTAAATCATTGATTTGCAACGGCTACTGCCCCCCTGGGGGGTGGGGTTGAAATAGCCGATAATTTATACCGGAATATTGGTAAATTATCGGCTATCGGCCTGAAATGTGACAGATTATCGGTATCGGCCCTAAAAAATCGATATTGGTCGATCCCTAATCTGGAGGTCTGCAGGTTGAAGACCACTGTTCTAGAGGCTATTTCCTTCTGTACAAAGGATCTTTGGAGCTCAGCCAGAATGACCATTAGGTTCTTGGTCGCCCCTCTACCAAGACCCTTTTCTCCTGATTACTTGGATTGGTAGGGTAGTCAGCTGTAAGTAGAGTCCTGGTTGTTCCAAACTTCTTCCATTTAAGAATTATGGAAGCCTTTGTGCTATTGGGAACTTTCAGTGCAGCTGAATTTTTTGCACCCTTCCCCAGATCTGTGCCATCACACAATCTAGTCTCTGGGCTCTACAGGCAGTTCTTTCCACTTTATGACTAGATTTTTGTTCTGATATGTGTAAGCCAGCTGTGAGACATTATATAGACAGGGGTATGTGTTTTCAAATCATGTCCAAATAACTAAATTGATGACAGGTGGACTAGGTTGTAACATACAATAACTTTACTTCCTCACAAGATAAGCAGCAGTATATGTTTACATCAAAGGCGTATAGTATACCCTCGTCATCGTGGCACTAAGCCAATTTGGGGATATAGCCGTCAATGTATGCCCAGCTTAAGTCATCATGTTCTTGTTAAGATTATGACTCACTATTTGCTCAAAAGAATAATTGAGATGGATGGTTAAAAATGTTAGTAAGCCAAACAATATGCCTGAATCAATTTAGACATAGTCAAGCATTACAAAATCTTTCACAATAGAGTAGTCAGATTAGTCCTGACGGAGTAGCTAGTAGCTTCTTATCTACATGCAGTCCTATATTGTGATGTGACGATCTCTGGCCAGTTATTTGCGCTGAATGTCAATAACCCATTTATCCTGTTAGAACAGACCCAGGAATCACCCGTCATTTAATCACCTTATTGGGACAAAGAGCGGGGTCTCAGGAGTGAATTAGATGAATGCATTTTTTGGTGTCAGAACTGACTTTGTGGCCTATTTCAAGACAAGTTAATCACAGTTCTTTTTCCAAGTCTCTTGACATCAAAAGATGTGAATTTTGCCTTGACTGCTCCAGTAAGTGGAGAACCACTGCATGAAATTATCACTGTTTGCAGCTTGTTCTACAGGGCCGCCAGCAAGGGTTTTACAGATCTTTTTGCTGCCTGTGACTAGTGAGAAGAAGCGTTAACCCTTGTACTGACGAGAGAAAAATGAGTATCTGTGTGTCATTTATGTATGTCATTTATGTATGTCAGATGAAGCAGAACTGGTATTGTGATAATATTGCTAAATATTAGGGCTGCAACAAACTATCATTTGCACAATCGATTCATTGCCAATAAATGAATCCATTAATCAATAAATCGAAAAAAAAACATGGGGCTTTACTTTAAAAAGTATGTAAAGTAGGCATATAAAAACAAGTAAACAAGGTTTTTTTTTTTTAAATATTTCCCCCGTGCCCCTATTATTGCTTGGCACAGTGTTTCACTTACATTGATGTGATCTGAGGTGATACAAGGTGCCCAACTCCAAGTGTAGTTGTGCACCTACGTTGGAGTGGAGGACCTGCACCTATGGATCACAATGGGGGAGATTTATCAAAACCTGTGCAGAGGAAGAGTGGTGCAGTTGCCCATAGCAACCAATCAGATCGCTTCTTTCATTTTCCACAGGCCTCTAAAGAGGCCTGTGGAAAATGAAAGAAGCAGTCTGATTGGTTGCTATGGGCAACTGCACCACTCTTCCTCTGCACAGGTTTTGATAAATCTCCCCAAATGTGGTTTCACAACTGTGGTTAATGTAAACAATGACATAAGCTAACCCTCAAAACTGATGTAAAATTGAGACATTAGCCAGTGTATCCTTATATGAAGGACACACTTGAGCCCGAACACCAATGCCAAGGTTTCTCAAATGGTGCGGGCCTACCTGGCCAGATAAATAAAACCAGGAACCAAATTAGGGCAGCCATAGGCCCGACGTGCAGATTGCTCCTCAGTCACCTCCAGTGTGAATCTAAGCACACATTCAATGGGAGGGAGTAGACAAGCTACAAGCCCCACCCCTGGTTGGTTCATTTATAGCAGGCCTCACAGGTGACACCCTAATGCTACGCAGCAAGATAAAAGGGTGCATTAGTATAAGCCCTAAGCAAAGACATAACGGCTTATATTTGCATGAACACGGTTATACCAGGAAAACTCAACCCCAAGTGCAGTTGTGCACCTTTGCTGGGGCGGAGGTCCTGGACTTGTAACCCGTTGCTAAGGGCGATCCCCAGCAAAAATTGCATACAATGGAGGATGCCTGAAAACGGTCACAAGTACCACAATAGCATCCTGACACCAGATAAATGTGTATGTGGATGCGTTAAACATGACTGACACAGTGTTTGGCACAGTGTTTCCCAACCAGGATGCCTCCAGCTGTTGCAAAACTACAACTCTCAGCATGCCCCGACAGTTGAAGGCTGCCCGGGCATTCTGAGAGTTGTAGTATTGCAACAGCTGGAGGCACCCTGGTTGGAAAACACTGACTTAGCATTTATTTTTAAAGCAAAACTGTCACCTCCCTGCAAGGTATGGAGGTGCGGGCACCATCAGTTATAGCATAATGCCATCTAAGACAAGGTCCTTTTCCTTACTTTGCCCGCTGTTTGTGAAGTTTTATTCATACTGTCTTGTAATGCCACTGAACAGTCGGAGGGGCCAGCCGACCCTCGCAGCAGCACGCCTCTCCCCCCCCCCCCCCAACCTTCTCCCAACATGGAGCCCTCTACGTCATTCATGCAGGACCAACAAAGTAAGCAAATGGACCTTCTCTTAGATCGCATCATGCCCTAAGTGATGGTGCCTGCACTCCTGTACCTCATATGGAGGTGTGGGCAGCACTGCACTCCGCCCCCGGCAGTCCGGCTCCCAGCGGGGAATATTATACTGTGTTGCTATGTTACTGATCAGTGATTTCATATTCCCAGCCAGGAGCTCTAATAGATCAATCGGTGCCGACCAATCAAAGCTCGCGGCGGGAAATATGACATCACAGCACTGTAACTTCATATTCACGCGCTGGGAGCCTGCCGGCCGGCCGCCCGCAGAGGTTTCATGCTGACCAAAAATATTTATTACAAATGTCATAATGCCGGTGTTATGACATTTATAACTTGTTTTAATATAGCTCGATTCATCGATGACGCAATTCCTCGACAACAAATATAACTATCGATTTTAATCGATAATATTGATTATTCGTTGCAGCCCTACTATGTAAACTTTTTTGTATTGTAGAATGTATTTTAAAGTCCCAGAATTTAGCCATTTAGCCTCTTACCACGCTGAGCCTTCAGACAAGCTTTATTTTATACCAATGTCATTTATTGCTAGTAGTCCAGTTTATATCAGCGCTTAATACATGCAGTAGCTGGTTATAAGAGATATCAGTACACGGAGTGTTTTGGAACAGGTTTATAGACCATATGGATGTTAGTAGAGAATGGGAATGATTGTTCATGGCAATTAATATCACTAAATGACTCACTAGGAGGGAATCTTCCATCTGTATAAACATTTTCGGAAGCTTCATTCACTGTCTTCTCCGAATTTCATTTACGTTGGACCTGGCAAAAATAGCTTATGTGTAAAAGAGAAAGAGTCGCCCATTTGTTTTCACAATTTTCCATTGACTACGTACACTTTGTGGCCAAAACCCCCCACATGTAGCATCTCCTGACGTGTCTCATTTATTAAATACATTTATTCCCTATGATATAACAATTCTGGACATCCTTTCTTATAGCTCTGGATTCTGGCGTTCCTCTGTTAGGCTGGGTTCACACCACGTTTTGTTAAATACGGTTCCCGTATACGGCTGGGAGGAGGGGGTGGGGCTTAATCGCGGCGCCCGCACTCAGCCGTATTGGGGAACCGTATTTAATGTATGTCTATGAGCCGACCGGAGTAAACCGCAGCCTCCGGTCGGCTTAGTTTTTGGCCGTATGCGGTTTCCCCACCATAGGCAAAAACGCGGTCGACCACGTTTTTGCCTGCGGTCGGGAAACCGCATACGGCCAAAAAACGAAGCCGACCGGAGGCTGTGGTCCACTCCGGTCGGCTCATAGACATACATTAAATACGGTTCCCGAATACGGTTGAGTGCGGGCGCCGCGATTAAGCCCCGCCCCCTCCTCCCAGCCGTATACGGGAACCGTATTTAACAAAACGTGGTGTGAACCCAGCCATATTCTTACTCAAATATTACTAACTAGCCATTTGGGTGTTGTTAGTGTTCCTACCATGTTTAATATAGTTCAGTCAAGATTGAAAGCATAGGACACATCCCCCCAACTAGTAGCACAATGTTGGCATTTTGATCATAAATATCTAGTAAAAATAACAGAAACTGCACAACACAGAGCTATAAGAACAGACTTGTCAAGAAGCCACAGGTCCTCATTCATTAACATTATTCATTATTGACAAACTTCATAATTTTTGTGTGTTGGTTTTTGTATATATGGTAGACTGGGTCACCAGGCTGACAGTGATGATCTGTGACTAGGCTAAAGAGGATGTATATTTAATTATTAAAATTTTAAATAAACTATTAGACCCATCTGAGAGAATAGAGAAGAATCCACATCAGACACCTTAATCAACTAACTGAGCATAGAGCAGCTACCAGGAACACCACTATGTCTGCATTACATGTTTAAGTAATGCTTAAAGTGGTACTCCAATGGAAAATAAATGTTTTTTAAAATCAACTGGTGCCAGAATGTTATATAGATCAGTACATTTCTTCTATTTAAAAATGTTAATCCTTCTAGTACTTATCAGCTGCTGTATGCTAAACAGGAAGCTGTGTAGTTTTTTCCACTCTGACCACAGTGCTCTCTGCTGACACCTCTGTCTGTCTCAGGAACAGTCCAGTGCAGGAGCAAATCCCTATAGCAGACCTATCCTACTCTGGACAGTTCCTGACATGGACAGTTCCTGACATGGTCAGAACCACGCCAGCGCTACTTCACACAGGATCATCTCCAGTAACTCTGCATACTATCCAAGAAGTGTGCATTGTACGTTTTGGACCTGAGGAAGGCACTTTGTGTGTGCCGAAACGCGTTGTCCACTTTTTTGCAAAATAAAGTTTGTCCTGTGCTGGCCTGAGTCTCTCCATTCTTTCACTTATGAGAGCAGCGCCTCCTAAAGACCGGTTTTTGTAGCTCCTTGTTGCCTATCTTGATTCTCCAATGGCTCTTGCATAAGAATCCAGCCCCGGTCGGAGCGCAGCAGCTCCCACTTTACTACTCACAATTACATTCTGTGAGCTATTAACAAAATCTGACACAAGATATAGCATTGCATTCTACTCTGGGAGCGCCCCCTATTTTTGTCCTTCTCTCTATATATCTGACATGGACAGGTGTCAGCAGAGAGCACTGTTGTCAGACTGGAAAGAACTACACAACTTCCTGTGGAGCATACAGCAGCTGATACGTAAAGGTTTTTTAAATAAATATCATTTAAAAATCTGTGAAAAGGGGTACTCTCGTGGAAAACGTTTTTTTTTTTTTTTTTTTTTTTTTTTTTAATCAACTGGTGCCAGAAAGTTAAACAGATTTGTAAATTACTTCTATTAAAAAATCTTAATCCTTCCAGTACTTTTTAGGGGCTATATACTACAGAATAAATGCTTTTCTTTTTGGATTTCTGTGATGTCATGACCACAGTGCTCTGTGCTGACCTCTGCTGTCCATTTTTGGAACTGTCCAGAGCAGGAGAAAATCCCCATAGCAAACATATGCTGCTCTGGACAGTTCCTAAAATGGACAGCAGAGGTCAGCAGAGAGCACTGTGGTCATGACATCAGAGAAATCCAAAAAGGAAAGCATTTCCTCTGTGGAATACAGCCCATAAAATGTATTGGAAGGATTAAGATTTTTTAATAGAAGTAATTTACAAATCTGTTTAACTTTCTGGCACCAGTTGACAAAAAAAAAAAAAAAAAAGTTTTCCACGGGAGTACCGCTGTAACTTTCAGGCACCAGTTGATTTAAAAACGTTTATTTTCCACCTGAGTACCCCTTTAACATACCCACGTAGTGGCACTGCTGTAGAATTTAACACTTCCCGTATTAAATTGAAGTGATTGTGCTACCTACTATGATGAGCATAGTTTTTTGGGGTCCATCATATAAAAAAGTGTTCAAAAGTCATCAATTTCTTGACAACTTAATACCCACTTCAGAACAGGTTAAAGGCATATATACAGTGTGATAGATTTTTATAGTAGGGTAATGGAAAACTCATAGACAACAAAAAGTTATGAAAATATTTAACTCAGATGATAGATTTTTACTGTATGGTGCAATGTATGGAAATTCATTTAAGTTCTGCTAATGGTAATGTGGACTTGACAACAACACATTGTAACACTCACATTTCAGTAGACTGGAACATTTATGATAGTGGATCCGCTGGACCTGTGTGGAAGATGACTCGGACCGTACCAGTGAGAGGAGTCTAAGGGGCAGCTGGTTTTCACCAGAGCTCGCCGCAAAGTGGGATGGACTTGCTGCAGGTGGCACCCAGGTCGCTACCCCTGGCATGGCTCGACCACACAGGCGGCTGAGGAGATTCGAGGCACAGGTAGGATAAGGCAACTCGTGGTCTGGATAGCAGGAGGTCAGGGCAGGCGGCACAGTAGCGTAGTCTGGAACGTAGCAAATAGTCAGTAGGCAGGCGGCAAAGGAGCAAGGTCAGATCACGGAGCAAGGGTATGTTACACAGCAAGGCAATACACAGGAATAATTTCTCTAAGGCTCTAGGGCAACAAAAATCTGTCAGGGAAGTGTGGGAGGTGGAGGAATTTATCACTGAGCCACAGGTGTTACTTCACTAATGGGCGCACTGGCCCTTTAAATCTTAAAGCTCCGGCGTGCGCGCCCTAGGAGACGGGGACACGCGCGCCGGAGCAGAGCGGGGGCAGGAGAAGCAACTGGTGAGTGACGGGTTGGGATTCGCATGCAGCCGCGTCCCACAATGCAAATCCCAGCCCGCAGGCAGCAGCAGGTAACGGGACAATGAATTCATGGCCAGTGTGTGCGGCCGGAGTGCATAACGTAACACAAATGAATTTCATCTTTTTTTTTTTTTTCTTACCTGAAATGCAGTTCTCTGATCAGTCTTTTTTGCACCACTTTATGAGCTTACCATAAAAATGTCCTTCTTTTTTCTAAAGTGGATATTTATGGCTGGGGCTCCATTTATTTTAGTAATCGTAGACTGTTGTGGAGTTTGTGGTTTTGCTGAGTAAGCTGCTCTCATGGCAATTTTTGTGCTGAAAATGTCCAACAAACATTGGCTTTTTGTAGGAATTATTTTTCTTGTAATATTATTTGTAAAGGGACATTCAAAGTCTGCACAAATGTCTGGACAAAGTTAAATGAAGCAATACAAAAAACATGTCTGCCTGTTAAGAAACTGAAGTGTATGTACTATATGTATGTGCAACCTATAAGAAGTTGTGGTGTCGCTTTAACATTTCACACACTACATTGCATTGCAATAATAGCATACACTGAGGTATTTCCGAAGTGTAAGGCTAGGTTCACACTGTGGAATTTCTGGGCAGAATTTCTGCCGGAGATCGAGCCGACGGCACTAGGACCGTGAGGACTACATTGCTGTCCACATAGATGGCAATGCATTTCTGAGCAGATCTCCCAAAAAATTCAGCCAGAAATGCATTGGAGTCTATGGGGGCAGCAATGCAGTCTGCTCGGTCCTAGCGCTGCCGGCTCGATCTCCGGCAGAAATTCTGCCCAGAAATTCTGCAATGTGAACTCAGCCTAAAGGTTGACATCTACATATAAATTGTATCAGCTAAATTATTCATTGGTCATATGATCCTCCCTAAGGGTGCGTTCACACTACGGAATCTCCCCTCGCTGAATTCTGCGAGCGGAGATTCCGCCTGGCGGCTGCCGCTTTGCGTGCTTCGCTGCTAGGGCCGCGGGGCACTGAGCCGTCACCATTGACGGCTATGTAGTGCTCGCGGAATCTGCGCAGAGAATGAACATGTTCTTTCTTAGTGCAGAACAATTTCAGCGGCGGAATTGTCCGCTGTGGAAATTCCGCAGTGTGAACGGGTCTCGCGGAGACCCATTCACACTAATGTTAAGTTCACACCGCGGAATTCCGCAGGAATTCCGTAGTGTCAACGCACCCTAAACTTACAACTGTGAGAGGAGTCCCTAGACCAACCTCCTCACCCAGAAGAAGGGGTGGACCCAAAATCTGTTAGTTAGTTCTAGGCCTGGCTTTAGTCAGAGTAACATCTCCTATCTTTTGCTCTTCCATACTTATACCTAGGCCAAAGTGTTATCTCTAGGTGGAATCCTGTTCTACAAGTAATTAACTGTTCTTTTCCAGTCCACACTGTGGGGATAAAGTGTTTCAAGTCTTCAGTTCCAAGAGGGAATTTGGAGACAATAAGTTGAACAAGGGCCTCTCTGCTTACACTTCATTGACCTATGGTTGGAGTTAGTGCCTGGTGGCTGTCACATTAACAAAGTTATCCTGTATATGTAATAGGCATATTTTAGAGAGGAGCTCATTAAGGAATTCCCTACTGTCAGGTTTGCAGTTGCTCTAAAGTGCAATCCATTATAATGTCACTATTTTGCGTACTTAGAGTTGGAATACTAAAAACTACTATACAGTGGTCCCTCAAGTTATTATTTGGTTCCAGGACAACCATTGTGTATTGAAACCAGTGTATGGTGAGACCATAACTCTATGGAAATCTGGTAATTGGTTCTGAAGCCACCAAAATGTCATCCAAAAATAGGAAAAGGTGAGAATTAAAGAAAAATAAGTAGATAACTAATATAGATAAAGCAAATCCTTACATGTAAACGTAAGAAAGATCTGCTGGAAGCTGTAAATCACTATCTATGTCAGTGTTTCCCTACCAGGGTGCCTCCAGCTGTTGCAAAACTACAACTCCCAGCATGCCCGGACAGCCAACGGCTGTCCGGGCATGCTGGGAGTTGTAGTTTTGCAACAACTGGAGGCACCATGGTTGGGAAACAATGGTTTATGTAGAGGACAGGAGCTTCTTCAGGGTCCTATACAGTACACACAGTGTCCCAAATGGAGCCACCCTTACTTGGTGTCCAAAGGAGCAGCTAACCCTGGCACAGGTAAGGAGTAGTACAGAACTTTTAGTTCCTCCCTGTACTGTAGGGGGCGCTACCAGACAGCCAGTCAGTGCATGCATTCAGTAATAGAGGTGATTTACCTGTAAAATGCCCATTCTGATTGGTCAGTTCCTCCAGTTGTGACATGTCTCACAGATCCGGACTGTCTGTACATTGTATGTTGAGTCTGGTTTCAAGTTACAATGGTCCAGAAAAAAACATTGTATGTTGAAACTATTGTATGTTGAGGCCATTGTAAGTTGAGGGATCACTGTAGAGAATGTAATCTACTGGACGTCCTGGTTACAAAGTTATATAGTTACTCAAGGTGTGCAAAGACAGGTCTCCATCAAGTTCTTTCAGGTTCTGTGTATCCTCCTGTAGAATGAGGACCTAGAAAAAGGCTGGATTTGTTGCTCTAGGTTTGTATTATCAGCCTATTTGGGTATTCATCTGTCTTTTAGTGTGGGAAACATATTTGCAGTTTTGTTGAAAATAGCATGTATACAGTTTTTCGGTTTATATTTTTTAACAATTTTTTTTCTGCAATGTTTTATTATACTCTTTGAAATTGGGGCTTTATGTCTGACACATATTTATTATGCATAATGTGCAAATGAGATTCCTACATTAATATACAAAAATCCAGCAACACATGGAAACAATGACTGCAAATGGACTGCATCACAGAAACATAAAATGCATCAGTTTTTCAGTGTTTAAATCCGTGTTTAATGACCAATGATTTAACTGTATGGGTACTTTCACATTGGTGGATTTTGCTGCGGATTATCTGTATCAGATTGTGCTACCCGTTGACTTTAATGGGTCTGCAGCATATCTGCAATAGTGAAAGATTTGAAGATTTCCTGTGGACCCATTAAAGTCTGTGGGTAGGAAAATTGGTAGCGGAAAATCTGCAGCATAATTTGCCCATGTGACACATGGTAGACTTTGTTACAGAAATTTCTGTGACTAAATATCAGATCTATTCATCTGGGTAACAGATTGATTTCTGAAAGTTCAGTTCAGATGAATGGGACAGTTACAGGAATAAAATGTGTGAATAAATTAGGAATGGGTTAAAGGAATACTACGAAACATGCCAAGGCTGTACTTACCTTTTGTGCTTCTCCACCACTTCCGGTATAGCTGCTCTCCTCTTCCAGGTGCTGGGGCCTAATACGTCACATTGCGTTCAGCCAACCACTGGCAGCAGTGCTGAGCTACATTCTAATGTAGGGATCCCCTGCAGCAGGAAGTGGAGCACGATAGAGGCCGGGAGCAGGCAGCCTGGACATGTTTTCAGGAAAAAACTTACCACCGGAAAACCCCTTTTACGGCAGATTGCATAAGTAAGGCATTTTGTTGACATGATAGGGGTTGACTCTAGAGCTGGGCGGTATGACCAAATGTGTTTATCACAGTATTTTTTAAACTTTTGGCGGTTCCACAGTATATAACTGTATTTCCTAACCCCCCCCCCATATTAATTATCAGCCCAGCGCTGCCCCCATCGGGGTAAATACTCACATATGACCCGCATGCGCTGCCCCCCTCGTCTTGTTTGTTGCGGCCGCCAGTGCTGGCACTCTATACTGTGCGGTATCCCTATGCCCGGGCTTCAAAAGGTAAACAAATTAAACTTTAACACACCTACGTCGGCCTTACGCTGGGGACGGGAACGTCGGACAGCAGTCAACCTATCACCGGCCGCAACAATGTTCCACCTCGGCCGGTGATAGGCTGAGCCCACTGTCATGTAAGAAGCCGGCTTCTTACATGACAGTGGGCTCAGCCTATCACCGGCCGAGGCGGAACATCGCTGCGGCTGGTGATAGGCTGACAGCTCTCCGACCTTCCCGTGCCCAGGAAACAAGTGAGGCCGGTACCGGACTAATGGGAGGTAAGTTAAAGTTTATTTTGTTTATTATTTTGCAACCCGGGCATAGGGATACCGCACAGTATAGAGCAGTGGTCTCCAACCTGCGGACCTCCAGATGTTGCAAAACTACAACTCCCAGCATGCCCGGACAGCCAACGGCTGTCCGGGCATGCTAGGAGTTGTAGTTTTGCAACATCTGAAGGTCTGCAGGTTGGAGACCACTAGTATAGTGTCAGCGCTGGCGGCCACAACAAACAGAAAGAGGAGGGCAGAGAATGTGGGTGACATGTAAGTAGTACCCTGATGGGGACAGCGCTGGGCTAATAATTAATTGGAGGGTGAGGGGCAGAACAGAGCTCGCAGGTCACATATGATTAGTTCCCCGATGAGGACAGCGCAGCACTGGGCTGATAATACATGAATTCCCGAGGGGGAGGGGCCAAACCGGTATTGCGGTATGGGGTTAAAATTCATATCGTGCAGCACAAAACTTTCGGTATTCGGTATGAACCGGTATACCGCCCAGCCCTAGTTGACTCCTCTCCTTTTTCTTTTAAACCGCCACCGATTAAGTTGCTCCTGGCTATACATATCCATTTCTCTGACTGATAGAGAGGGGTTCCCCTTTACAGTTGTCCATATGCTCTAGCAGGGCATATTCATGTAAGGTTTCATCATGTGAAAATGTTGAACAGACCAAAAATCGGAATAAGCTTCCAAATTCTCTCTTTTTTAAAGTATACCTTTACCCTAAAGTTAATATGGGGTCATGCTGCATCACAGCTAATGTAAGTAAATGGGGTCTCATTCTGACCTATAAGGAGCAGCAGCTGCAGCCTGACAGTCACAAGTTATCTATCTATTGCAGTGGTCGCAGTCACTTGTAGATTGCAGTAGAACCCCATTCACTACTTACGGTAGTCCCTGCACGGCTATCTTTAGCTGCACCATCCATGAAATGTAGCCCGAGCCTAATCCAGACTGTCTGTCTAGTGTGGGCTCAGCTTTTATGTGGTGCCTACTTTTTCTGTCTTCTATTTCTGGGACAGGAAGTAGCCATCTGGCATCTACCATTGTCATTTGTTACATTGACTTCAAAGTTCTGGAGATAAAATTACAGTTGTGAAGGTACCGTATATACTCGAGTATAAGCCGACCCGAATATAAGCCGAGGCCCCTAATTTCACCCCAAGAACCCAGGAAAAGTTATTGACTCGACTATAAGCCTAGGGTGGGAAATGCATCATCCCGCCGTGTCATTATCCAGACCCCCATCATTAACACCCCCGTCATCATCCCCCCCCCCCTCTTCATCATCTCCGCCTGTCAATCCCTTCAATCAGTAGTCTTCAACCTGCAGACCTCCAGATGTTGCAAAACTACAACTCCCAGCATGCCTGGACAGCCATCGGCTGTACAGGCATGCTGGGAGATGTAGTTTTGAAACATCTGGAGGTCCGCAGGTTGAAGACCACTGCCGGGCCTTCATCATCATCCAGACCCCCCCTTTGGTTTTCTACACACCTCCCCTCGGTGGGAAGGAAGGGTGAGCTGGTGTGGGCCATCTATGCTGCAGGAACCGTCCGGGGGGGGGGGGGGGGAGGGTTAGTCGTTCCCGGCTGTCCGTCTTCACCGGGAGGCCCTCTTCTCCGCTCCGGGCCGGGCCGGCCCCGTACTAGTGACGTTGCCTTGACGACGACGCACAGTGATGTTCATGAAAAAGACCCATGAAAAAGATGCCTTTGTAGTCTGTCTGTTACTGTTCCCTTTTTAATAGATTTTATTAATATCTACTTTTGTCAATAAAGATTATATACATTTGCATTATTTTGTCTCAGTGTGGCTTGATGGGGAGTTCTTATAGATTAGTATCCACAAGGGACACGTTCTAGCATCTTTAATAATTGAGCCCTTCTTTTGGTTTATAATACCAATTTTAATCTAGTAATCCTTCCTACCTTCCTTAGTGTTCATTCTCGCTTTCCAATTTGTGTGACCTCAGATCCTTAAAACCTGGTTATGGGTTAACCAGAAGATAGAAGCTGTCACGATAAGGACAGCAAATGGTCTTGGTCTCTTAATTGCCCCCTCTCCCACACACAATGCTTTGTTTAGGTAGATGTAGTATTGGTAAAATCCTCCTCCCCCCCCCCCCCCCACATTGTACCGGAACCCGCTTTTGCTGCTAATGGTTTTTTCTTTTGGAGTACCTTTTGTAACCTCCCTCCCTCTGCTAACTCTGCCCTAGTAAACACAGTAAAGCTGACTACTGAGTATATGTATGTGTTTGTATGCGTGTTTGCAGTGCATGAGAGACATCATAGAGGTTAGGCTTCACCCACTAGCTCCAAAATGACTAAAAATTATAGATGAAGCCTACACAGCAGAAATCTGTTGAATGACATATACACACCCATTAAAGGGGTACTTCCGTGGAAAACTTTTTTTTTTTTTTTTAAATCAACTGGTGCCAGAAAGTTAAACAGATTTGTAAATAACTTCTATTAAAAAAATCTTAATCCTTCCAGTACTTTTTTGGGGCTGTATACTAAAGAGAAATCCAAAAAAGAAATGCATTTCCTCTGATGTCATGACCACAGTGCTCTCTGCTGACCTCTGCTGTCCATTTTAGGAACTGTCCAGAGCAGCATATGTTTGCTATAGGGATTTTCTCCTGCTCTGGACAGTTCCTAAAATGGACAGCAGAGGTCAGCAGAGAGCACTGTGGTCATGACATCAGAGGAAATGCATTTCTTTTTTGGATTTCTCTTTAGTATACAGCCCCAAAAAAAGTACTGGAAGGATTAAGATTTTTTTAATAGAAGTAATTTACAAATCTGTTTAACTTTCTGGCACCAGTTGATTTATAAAAAAAAGTTTTCCACGGGAGTACCCCTTTAAAGCTAAAAGTTACCTAAAACTATTTAAACCTGATTTAAATATGTCATTTACAGACCAACTTTCACTTTCTCCCCATGCATTATTCTTTACATTTTGTTACACACTGTAATTATACAAAGTATAGGGAGATCTTCTTACATTTATGTGCAGATTAAACTGTAAAACCCTCTTACGGTTTGATGCTCTGACATTCCTTTTCAGTAAATTGTACTCAATTGAATGAAATGAACCTTTTGCTATCTTGCATCTCTATTCCATAAATCACTATACACTGTGTGGTGTGGCATGTGTTCCCCCTACTGTCTGCCATGTTCCTTTCTTATTATACCCTGCAAAACATTGTCCAGATCCTCACGCTGCATCCACCAGATTCTATTCTTGTAGTACTGTAGTACCTTGGTCATGGCATTTGCCCCCCCCCCCCCCATCAATGAGCCTTGGGTGCTTATTACCCTGATGATTGAATATCCGTTACTCTTCCTTGGCCCGTTTTGGTAGAGCACAGTCTCCTCCAGTGCAACCCCTGCTGTAATGATGGAGACTGGTACACTGCTTAGTTGGTTTGGCTTAATATTGGCCCTAAACATTTTCCTAATAAAATCTTTGTATTGTTTACTGTATTCTTGTAGTCACTGCAAATCAGTATTTCCTCCATTTGTTTTCTGTCTGGAAGGATGGTTAGTGCAGTTTTTTATTCTTCATATTGAGCTGCAGGTTTCTATGGTAACCAGTACACCCCTGAAGTCATCTTGTTGCGAGTATGATCTCAACGGATCCAAGATACTATTTATCAAAGAGACTTGTAGTGAGGCATAAGCTCCTTGTGTCTGTCAGAACAGCTACCCTCAAGTTACAAGCTCCTGTGTAATTTCTAAGGAATGTAAAACCATAATTTGGCATTATTTTAATCAGATTTTTTCTAAATTATTTTCTTTTGAAATTATTTATATATTTTTATGCAAATATTCAATTTTTCATGATCGCCACTAATGCTTCCAGCTTACTGTGACTGACTTGTCAGCTTTGCTGTGTAGACTAGTACGGAAAAACAGAGTCATCTCAATATCAGTAGAAGATTGGTTCCAACACAGCCACTTTTCCATTCACTTTAATTGGGCACATTATTAGACTAAAACTACAGACTTATTTATACCTATTTTACAGAAATATTTAACTATTCCTTTTAGCTGTGTTTGCTATTATATTGTTGATTCTTTCATTTTTTGAAGGGGTAATGTTATTTGTATCCTTAATAAAGATTATACTCATATGGAAGCCTCTTCTAGTCAATAGTAATTTGTGGTGGTTGTCAGTTCCAATGTTTCCATTATGCAAGGATAGTGTTAAAAAAAGCCATTATCTCATCTCCTGTTCTGAACGCCTTTGTTTGGCCAATCATCTCATAACAGGATGTATCTATTCAGCTGTAGTAAATTAAATTTCCAATTAAAATATTAGATTTCCTTGAAACAGCATTTCACCAAGACGTAACCGTCATAGAGAAACAAACCTTCACTTTGTTTTTCATTAAAAGCCAGTTCGTAAAATCATCATGTGATCTGTTAACCTTTAGTAACCTGGAGTAAAAATATACCTGTCCTACAGCGTTGTTCCAGCCTAGATGTGCTAAGATAGTATGAGATTACATATAGGTTTTTAGAAATGTTCCATCCCTACCACGGATCCACAGTGAGCCTTCTACTCACAAAGAGCAATTTTTGGAATCTATGATTCATCTTTTCTTTTGTGTATATTGACTTTAGTTTTTGTCCCCTTGCATGAGCCAGTGAACTTTATTTTTGGCACCATGAAGAACTTTTATAGCCATCATTAAAAAACCTTACATGAAGTTAGGAGCAAGTAGGAAATTAAAATGTTGTTACTGTCACTCATAAAGCATTTTAGATGTCACCCAGACTTAACAAACGCTTTGATCAGTCAGGGTCTCTGGCTGAGACCGTCACCGATTGCTAGATATCGTCGGGAAAAGGACATTTAACTCCCTGACACACCACTCTATCTGACTTGTTGTAGATGGCCTCTATTGTAAGTCTATTGATGCCTACTCCTACATTTGACAACAAAAATCAATTGCCCTTAAGTACATGGGAAGGTATAGAACCATGTAACAAAGAACCCCAGGAGAATCACAATGATCCTTTGTATCATGTGTCTATATTAAAAACCCAGCCACGTTTCATCTTCAATGCCCTTGCTGATGGAAGGAGGTTTTCACTCAAAATTTCACGATACATGGCCCCATTCATTCTTTCCTTTACATGGATCAGTCGTCCTGGTCCCTTTGAAAAACAGCCCCAAAGCATGATGTTTCCACCCCCATGCTTCACAGTAGGCATGGTGTCCTTTGGATGCAACTCAGCATTCTTTCTTCTCCAAACATGACGAGTTGAGTTTTTACCAAAAAGTTCCACTTTGGTTTCATCTGAACATTACATTTTCCCAAACCTCTTCTGGTTTATCCAAATGCTCTCTAGAAAACTTCAGATGGGCCCGGACATGTACTGGCTTAAGCAGGGGGACATGTCTGGCATAATTTGCATAATTTGAGTCCCTGGTGGCGTAGTGTGTTACTGTTACTTTGTTACTTTACTCCCAGCTCTCTGCAGGTCATTCACTAGTTCCCCCTGTGTGGTTGTAGGACTTTTGCTCACCGTTCTTGTGATCATTTTGACACCACGGGGTGAGATCTTGCGTGGAGCCCAAGATCGAGGAAGGATCCCATTGCCTCCTACATCCTGCCTTTTTCCCATATATTGATGCTTCCAGATGTAAAAACAAAAAAAATCCTTATTCATCAGACCAATGTTTTTTTTAACTCAGTGATCCATTTTTGATGCTCTTTTGCCCATTGTAGACACTTTTAACATTCACCAGTCTGCAGCTACACAGCCCCATACATTGTAAGGTGCACTGAGTGTTCAGACAACTTTCTACCATAATTATGTTTCTCCTACAGTAGCTTCTTTGTGTGGTCGGACCAGATGCTCTAGCCCTTGCTCCCCATGCACCAATCATGCACCACCAATAAACTGTGATCATAAACCTGTCACTGGTTCAGTGGATTTCTTTTTAAGGTACCAAATATTACTTTATGGGAACAACCCACATAACTTGCCATATATCACAATTTGACACTTGTCCAAATCACCAACATCCTTACTCTTAGGCTATGGGAGAATGTCCTTGCGGAGCGCTGGCAGAACATGCTGATGCTAGCACCGCTCGATAGTGCACTGTCTCATAAACGGCAATGCATTCCTGAGCTGACTCCTCAGAAAGAATAGAGATGTCTGTTCTTTCTCCGGACTCCGGAATCGGAATTTCCAAAGCAGAAATATCTGCTGTGAAAATTCTGCCGTGTGCACAGTGCAGCAGAATCCCATTGATATCGATGGAACTCTGCTGCTGAAGAATCTCCGTGCATGGAAATTCCATTGTGTGAACAAACCCTAAACCATTTCTCCTGATTTTAACCAATCATCTTTATTGCTGACTGTTCACTCACCACCTAATATGTCCCACCCTTTTACAGGCACTGTTGACCCCCAAATTATCAGTGTTTTTCTTTTATTTGTGACGTGCTCCACAATTTCTTCTGGAGAATCATCTTATTTGTACACTCATTATCTGTATCATTTGGTTGGTGCACGTGATCTCTTTGTTTTCTCATAAGATCTTTCAGCGGTTTTCTTGTTACTCCCCATTACAATGAAGCCTTCAATTTAAATTAATTCTTCTTTTTCCATTTCGGACTTGACATCTGTCTGTATTTGTGATGTGGTTTTGGACCTTTTCTGTATTGTAAATCAATTCCATCAGTTTATGTTCCACAACGTTTAATGTGTTGTACTATGAATGCTTTTCTTGTATAAAAAGCTTGACTTTTGGCAGTGGGGATGGTAACGGCTGCTTTTGGGGTAGCTTCAATGTTGGCACATTTATATAGTTCATATATAAAACCTTAGCTGTAATAAGGAGAACTATGCTCTGTTTATATAAAATTAAAGAATCCTTTTAAATACAAGAATTGTGAAATAGTATGCCCTACTAATCGTAAGCCAGACCGATTCTTTTTTCCTGTTCTATCTAGCATGCCAGCATTGGCCGCTGTTGGTAACTCCTCCACTTTTTCTTACCATTTGTTCTCAATGAAACTCTTTAAGACGTTCCTCCACAACAGTCTATAAGCTGATATTTTAGCTTTATTTTTTGTTGCTATGAAACTAAAAACCTGAAATTGTATCTTTTGAATTCTCTACAAATGCACACGTTTCATTGTAAGTGATCTTTCTATACCTGCCAGAGATTACAACATAAGTTCCCATATAATTATCTCTATAAATGGACTCCATTATGTATTCCATTCATACACTTGCAAGGTGATAAAACCCATGCCGTGCTAATGATGCTTCATGTTCCTGCTCGACTCAAATAATACAATAATACTACATCTAGGGGCTTAGAATTTCCCGTAGCTCCTCTAATACAAGAATGATCACCATAAGAGCTAATGCTCTTACAAGTCTCCGCTTGGAAATTAGATACAACGAAGACCAGTTCTCTGGTCTTTGGATCCCAGGAAAAAGGTTCATCTCCCAGTTGTCATCTCCCATTGAGCTCTTCTTTACGGAATAGTTATATAACATAGAGTAAAACAAGCTCTGAATCACTAAGTAATTGAATGTTCTCATATCATCTGTTGTAGGGCTGGGCGGTATACCGGTTCATACCGAATACCGAAAATTTTGGGCTGCACGATATGAATTTTTCCCCATACCGCAATACCGGCTACGTCAGCCTTATGCTGGGGACGGGAACTTCGGACAGCCGTCAGCCTATCACCGGCCGCAGTGATGTCCCGCCCCGGCCAGTGATAGGCTGAGCCCACTGTCATATAAGGAGCTCTGGCCGGCTTCTTACATGACAGTGCATTTAACCTATCACTGGCCGGGGCGGGACATCGCTCCGGCCGGTGATAGGCTGATGGCTGTCCGACGTTCCAGTCCCAAGGAATAGCGTGAGGCCGTCGTAGGTAAGTTAAAGTTTATTTTCTTTATCTTTTGCAGCCCGAGCATAGGGATACAGCGTGCAGCAGTGGTCTCAAACCTGCGGACCTCCAGCTGTTGCAAAATTACAACTCCCAGCATGCCGTGGGCATGCTGGGAGTTGTAGTTTTGCAACATCTGGAGGTCCGCAGGTTGGAGACCACTGGCGTACAGTATAGAGTTCCATCGCTGGCGGCCCCCAACAAACAGGAGGAGGGCAGTGCTTGCGGGTAACATATGTGAGTAGTACCCCGCTGGGCTGATAATTAATTGGGGGGGAGCAGAACAGCACTGGCGGGTAACATGATTTGGGGGGGTGGGGGTGAAAGAAATACCGTTATATACCGTGGAACCGCCATAAGTTACAAAAATACCGTGATACACATATTTGGTCATACCGCCCAGCTCTAATCTGTTGGCAGATTTCGTGTTGTGCATATTCACTTAGACAAACTCCCCACGTCTCGTGCTTGATATTATACGGGCATATATACGGACCTGTTCTTTAGGATTTGTATCTTGTTCTATATGGCACTATATTTTTCACACACTTATTCTGTGTTAGAATACACGAGTGTAATGTCCTGTTCTTTTCATTGTTTACTCGCCAAAGTTCACAATTTGAAATCTGTATCACAGAAAACAAATAAGTAACATTTCAGCTACTGAAGCCTTTTCTGCATGTATTCCATGCAGAAAACACATTGGGAATGCCCTTGTAGATTTTCTGCGTGTTCTGGAAAATGGGGACATAACCTTTAAAAAAAAAACACAAAATAGTTTAAGGCTGGGTTCCCATGTCATTTTTGGGCACTTATTTTGGCATGTATTAGGTAAAATGCTGCAGAACACATCCTATTGTTTTCAAAGAGATTATGTGGCGCAGTATTCACACTCTAAATTGCAATGCATCATTTTTAGACATGCAATTCGGTCCCTCAACATACGATGGTAATCCGTTCCAAATGAACCATCGTTTGTTGAAACCATCGTATGTTGAAGGATCCGTGCAATGTAAAGTATAGGACAGTGGTCTACAACCTGCGGACCTCCAGATGTTGCAAAACTACAACACCCAGCATGCCCGGACAGCCAACGGCCACGACATACAGAAGCATCGTAAGTTGATGCTGCCTTCAACATGCGATGGCCCTGACATACAGAAGCATCGTATGTTGATGCTGCCTTCAACATGCGATTGCCTCTCAGAGTCCATCGTATGTTGAAATAATCGTATGTCGGGGCCATCGTAGGTCGGGGGGGTCATTGTATGCTGAAATAAGTGACATCACTTTTAAATTAGAAATGCATTTGGCTATTCTGTATGCTTGACTGCAAATAAATATGTAACAGAAATCCGAGTCTACCCTTAGAATTTCTGTCACGTATTGCACGTGGTGAACATACCCAAAAAAAATGGCACTCTTAGGGTACTTTCACATAGAACAGATTCACTGTGGATTTATTGCTGAAAATAAGTGTGGATTATGTTAATGCTTCATAAAAATATATTGGACAGGGGGAATTTATTCTTTGCACCAGAGCAGAGTGGCACAAATATGCAATTTTTATTATAAGGAATTGGATTCCGGCAGAACATAGTTCAATCTTTCTCTGGCATCCCAGAGTTGTTGTGCCCATGCCCTAACTTGGAACACACAGAAGTCTTTCCCCCAAAGAATCATGGCAAGGAGCCTTCCTCAAAGGTTGTTTGATAGTTGCATCGTTTATAAGGTTAAAAAAAGTCCAGAGTCCATCAATTTCAACCTATATCCCTATTGTGTCCCTACTGTGTTGATCCAAAGAAAGCAAAAAAAAAAACCTTATGAGGCTGATGCCTATCGCCCCATACCAAGGGGAAAATTTCTTCCTGACTCCAAATATGGCATCAGAATAAGTCCCTGGATCAACATTATGTCCCTATAAATCTAATATCCATAACATGTAAAATTACTGTCCAGAAATGTACCCAGGCCCCTTTTGAAGTCTCTTATTGAGTTCACTATGACCACTTCCTCTGACAGAGAGTTCCATAGTCTCACTGCTCTTACAGTAAAGAACCCCCGTCTGTGCTGGTGTAGAAACCTTCTTTCCTCTAGACATAGAAGATATCTCTTTGTTATAGATACAGTCCTGGGTATAAATAAATCATGGGAGAGATCTCTGTACTGTCCCCTGATATATTTATACATAGTTATTAAGTCACCTCTAAGCCGCCTTTTTTCTAAACTAAATATCCCTAAATATCCCTAATATCCCTGATAATCTTTCTGGGTACTGTAGTCCTCCCATTCCCTTTATTACTCTGGTTGGCCGACTTTGAACCCTTTCCAGCTTCACTATGTATCTCTTGTACTCTGGTGTACTGCCGATTCTCATCATATCAAGATGCAGCCTTCTCACGAGCTCTCCCTGCCGGCATTGTAGCTTCACTTCCTGCTGCTACTCTCCACAGCTCCACGTGTTGGGTGGCGGGACACTGATATCCAGCTCTAGGGCACTAGTACCGCCTCCAGTCTTGGCACCGCTCACGAGCTCTCCCTTCCGGCATCGTAGCTTCACTTCCTGCTGCTACTCTCCACAGCTCCACGTGTTGGGTGGCGGGACACTGATAGCCGGCTCTATGGCACTAGTACCACCTCCAGTCTTGGCACCGTCTTAAGCCTAAGAAAGGGCACAGATTCAAGAGAAAGACAATGAGGAAATCTTTTTTACTGAATTCCATTAGTGTGATCATTCCCTAAGACTAAAATTTACGGGAGCTTCATGGCAGCAAGGTTTTTTCCCTGTGTGTACATACCCTTATTGTCCTAATCTGTACTGTATACATAGCTTGGAAATAATTTCCAAAAGTATTCTAGGCATGCCATGGCAGTATTGTACGTAGCTGATGCACTAGTTGACAGGTTATTGCTTTATTACTCTCCTATTCGCTCTCTGTCCATTTTTTTTAGCATTCCCTCCGTGGATCTTTTTTTCGTTCTGCCAGAACTTATTAGCGTCTCTCTGTGTTACTTGTCGCTGTTCATCTTTCTTCGGATAAATATTACATGGCAGTGGCACTCCGTGCCTGACGCTTAAACATCTCTTGTCATTCTCACCGGTGATGAACATATGATTCTTCTCCGTAGTCCCCGGTTGCCATAGTGACGTGTCCTGCAGTGGAATTCAGCCCACACACACATGAGTCAGTCACTATGTGACCCAGGCCTGCCACCCTGTTCTTTTACCTCACTAGACTTCGTACAGTAAATATACAGCAAAACATCCCACAATTTATGATTCATCTCTTAAATACTAAGACATATTGAAAGAAAATCTTCCTTTTCTTGTTAATTGATTTTGTGAATGGTGGAACTTGTGCCTGTTCCCTGCAGTCTGGAGAGGTAACAAACTGAGGACATCGCTGCCCTTATTTATCATCAAGCGTTCTTGAAAAAAAAGTTGTCCATAAACAGAAGAACATGGCTGCTTTCTTCTAAGAATAGTACCACACCAGTGTATAGGTTGTGTGTGACATTGCAGCTCAGCCCCATTCACCTCAGTGGGGACCCAATGCCAACAATACACAAGGAGCGGTACATGGCTTTCGGGCCCAGGCTCGCCAGAACATCTGATTAGAAAGCCCCTTTAAAGGGGTACTCCGGTGGAAAGCTTTTTTTTTTTTTTTAAATCAACTGGTGCCAGAAAGTTAAACAGATTTGTAAATTACGTCTATTAAAAAATCTTAATCCTTCCAGTACTTATTAGCTTCTGAATACTACAGAGAAAATCATTTTCTTTTTGGAACACAGAGCTCTCTGCTGACATCACGAGCACAGTGCTCTCTGCTGACATCTCTGTCCATTTTAACAACTGTCCAGAGTAGGAGAAAATCCCCATAGCAAACATATGCTGCTCTGGACAGTTCCTAAAATGGACAGAGATGTCAGCAGAGAGCACTACTCCACCAGAGTACCACTTTAAAGAGTACCTGTCATTTAGAAAATCTTTGACATGTCCTAGTGACATGTCAAAAGTTTTTATCAGTGGGGGTCTAAGTGTTCAGACCTCCACCAATCAGAAAAACAAACCAGAAAAAGTCTGCGCTGCCACGGTCTCCTCTCCCTGCTCTGTGTAACTTGATCGAGACACAATCCATAGACTTACATTGCAAGTGTGTTTCGATCACATGACACAGGAGAGAACGCACTGAGCGCAAAATTCTCCCGGCTCGTTCTCCTGATCGATGGAGGTCTGGACACTCAGATTTCACCTCTCCAAACTTTCGACATATTTTCATATGTTTTCCAAATGACAGTGGCCTTACAAGTTTTCTACCAGAAAAATGTTATAGCATTCATACAAAAAGTGAATTATAATGTCCTTAGTAGTCGTAGGGTTCTACTGGCACTCTGTGACTAAAGCTGTCCGTACACATAGGATAACTGTTTGATAAATGGCTCAGCTGTCTTTCCATATCCCAGAAAGAGACCACTTTTTACCACAAAAAAAAATAAATATGCGTAAAACTGCATTGTCTCCCATCCCTTGGTTGAACTTGATAGGCATGTGCTGTTTTTCAACCATATTAACCATATATGGTAAATATGTTGGTACGAAAACATACCCACAAGTTGTCATCTTTTTGTATTTAAAATATATTTATTCATTTATTTTGTATTTGGATTCGGTGCAATATGTTCCTGTAAATCAATTAATAACATAACTGGGGTATATGTTCTAACTTTTCCAGAAAATGTTCTATAAACACTTCTCCGCAGCTGTCATGATCCGAAATCCTTGCACTTGCAATATTTTGATTGGTTGCATAACACTTTAGGCACCCAACTGTGCCATATTTTCTTATGTTTTTTTTAGATGTGTCTTGTTTAAGAGCGGAAACATAAGCATTTTGAAGGAGATTTATCAAGCTCCGTAGTAGAATTTTTTTGCGTAAAAAAAGTTGCACGTACTTGCGCACGTGCGACTTTTCTATACATGCTGCGACTTTTTGATTTTTGCTTATTCCAAAGCACATTTCTGAAATCTGCTCACGTAGTAATTTTTAATTTTTTTTTACTTTGCAGTGGTCATGTATTTATCAAATGCAATCGTTGCTATTTATGAAGAAAAAAAGTTGCATCTCCATTTAAAAGTCGCATATGTATTCCAGGTCCAACCTGGCTTACAGAAAGTGCATATGTCAGCAGAAAAGGACATTAAGGCTAGGTTGGTTCAGACTACAGAATCTCCAGGCAGAAAATTTCCGCCCGGAGATTCCGAGTGCGGCCAGTGCTGACTGAATCAGTCGGTGCTAGGGCCGCGCGGACACTGCGGCCTCCAATAGACTGCAATGTGTTCCGCGTGGATTTCCGCCTGAAGAAAGAGCAACGCCATTATTCAGGCAGAAATTTCCAAGCGGATTTTCCGTTCACAAATTCCGAAGTGGGAATTTGTGAACGGAAACCCATTCACTACACTATACATTTTAGCAAGCTGAATTTCCGCCTGCAATTTCAAAGCGAAATTGCAGGCGGAAATTCAAACAACACCAGTATTGGTGTCCAAATGTGGGTGGTATTTATTGATCCCAATACATACATACAGAAACAGATGCGCAAGGCAGAAATTCCGTAGTCTGAACCTAGCCTAACACGCACTTTAACAACTCTTCTTGTTCTGCATCATGAAACAAAGCTACTACATTAATGTTAATTATAGAAAAAATTTATTATATAACTAATAACTCTTAATTTTAAGGTTGAAAATAGACACTACACACAATTTTAGAACACGTACATGCTGGCGTACCCACTACATTTTTTAATGAATGTTGTGTTAAAATAGAATAAGGCACAAAATAATTGTGTAAGAATTTTTACTGACTACGTAAATAAAATATGTGGCACTAAAATGTTTCCTTTAAAAAAAAAGAAACATTCATAGTAATACAGCTTCATGCACATTTTGGGGTGGGAACGTACCAAACGTTTTTTTTTTTTGTGGCTTCACTATTGTTTATGTGCCTGTTGGTGCTGCGCTGTCTTCCTTCCTGACATAAACACCAACATCACAAAGTGCGGGCTCAAAATTAAACAAAGAAGCCTCCAGAGACCGGATATTCATGGTGCAGCATAGTATGTTTTTAATATTTTTTAATTTGTGAGGAGGGTGGATGGGTTGTTGCGGGATAGTTGGAGTGCAGCTATTTAGTGCCAGGCAGGCCAGTCAGAGTGTCACCCAATGCGGTACACCCCCTCCTCCCCGTCACTCTGTAGCAACGCTACTGGTAATAAAGGGTAGATATAGAACTTCAGCTATTAACATGAGGGAAAAATTTCTGCTTTAAAAAATGCTTTTGTAAACGGGTTTCCCGGGTTTTGCTTACGTGCCATTTATTAATCAAGGGCGTGCGACTATTTGATAAATAGGTCGCATGTAAGCAAAAGTAAGTTAAAAAAGAATTGCCATATAAAAGCCAAATGTTTGAAAAGAATGATTAATCTCCTTCATTATCATTAAAAGTTTCCTTTGTGAGTTATGTTTTCTTCTCACACAGCCTGGAAACAGTATACCGTATAAACTCGAGTATTAGCCGTTCCGAATATAAGCCGAGGCCCCTAATTTCATCCCAAAAACCCAGGAAAACCTATTGACTCGAGTATAAGCCTAGAGTGGGAAATATATCATCCCCCCCCCCCTGTCATCATCCCCCCCGTCATCATCCCGCCCTCCTCTTTAATCATACCGACTCCCACTGTCATCATCCAGACCCCCCTCATCCCCCATCATACAGATCCCCCTTGCCCCCATATCATTATCCAGACCCCCTCATACCCCCCTGTCATCATCCAGACCCCCCTGTCTTGTTCTCTACTCACCTCCTCAGTTGCAGCCGTCCAAGGTCGCTGCAGGGTCCGTCTGACTTCTAGTGGGGTTCGGGCCATCCATCTTGACCGAGAGGCCCTCTTCTCCGCTGCGGGCTGGCCCCGGACTAGTAATGCTGCATTGATGCTGCCGCGCACAGACGTCCCTGCACGGCGTCGTCAATGCAGCGTCACTAGTCCAGGGCCAGCCCGGAGCGGAGAAGAGGGCCTCCTGATCAAGATGGATGGCCCGGACCGGCTCACCCTCCCCACTGGAAGTCGGATGGTCCCTGCAGCATAGATGGGCGACAATGGACGGCCCGGCCCATCCCCTCGCCTGCAGTATGCCTGCAATTTTTTAAAAGGACCTATTTACCTATTTTAGCGTTGCAGGAGATGTAATGTGGGTTAGGAATGAAGACTAACATGAATATTTCCTTTCTTTTTTCCATGTGAAAAGTTCTGATCAGCGAGGGTTTGAGTGTTCAGGCCTCCACCAATCAGGAGAACAAAGACTAACATGGATATTTCCTTTCTTTTTTCCCACAGAATCCTACTCCATTGCTGGCAGTGATGGCAGCATATCAGCCTCGGTGGCTTCCATTCAACCTCAGCCCTCTACAAGTTCTGCCCCTAGTTCCCCAGGATCTAGAAGGTCTGTTAGTACACTGAAGAAATGGCTGACAAACCCAGTGAGAAAATTAAGCAGTGGCAGCCGCCTTGATCATCGCCAGAAGAAGATTGAAAGCCGGCCAAAAAGAGGCATGCCTGGCCGGCGAAGGAGTGCAGACGATGGGGGAAGAGCAAGCTTTGACTTAGGGGTTTTGGGGAAGATGGATGACTTCACCCAGGCTGAAGATAAGAGTTTGGTAAGATATTTGGTATTCTTTTGAATTGAACCGAGCAGTATAATGCAGTGATGGTTTTAGTATCGTACTTGTTTATACAGGAAGTATTTTCTTCTGCTCTTACTAAAGAGATTCTAGAGCAGTGGTCTCAAACTGTGGCCCTCCAGATGTTGCAAAACTTCAACTCCCAGCATGCCCGGACAGCCGTTGGCTGTCCGGGAATGCTGGGAGTTGAAGTTTTGCATCATCTGGAGGGCCACAGTTTCATAAAACCCTTGGCTATAAATGCAGGGATATATATGCACGCCTTCCCTGCATATAATAGTCTTACAATTGCTTCATACACTAGGCAACATTGAAAAGACTTAGTTTACATTATGCATTCTCATCCTGTAAAATGAAATACAATCTGATACTATACGTACATTACTCTATGATATATGCTCATTGGGCCATAGAGGGGACTTCGAACTAGGACAGTGCATTGAGCGAGTTTAACCCCTTAAGGACTCAGCTCATTTTGGCCTTAAGGACTCAGACAATTTAATTTTTACGTTTTCATTTTTTCCTCCTCGCCTTCTAAAAATCATAACTCTTTTATATTTTCATCCACAGACTAGTATGAGGGCTTGTTTTTTGCGCGACCAGTTGTCCTTTGTAATGACATAACTCATTATATCATAAAATGTATGGCGCAACCAAAAAACACTATTTTTGTGGGGAAATTAAAACGAAAAACGCAATTTTGCTAATTTTGGAAGGTTTTGTTTTCACGCCGTACAATTTCTGGTAAAAATGACATGTGTTCTTTATTCTGAGGGTCAATACGATTAAAATGATACCCATTATTATATACTTTTATATTATTGTTGCGCTTAAAAAAAATCACAAACTTTTTAACCAAATTAGTACGTTTATAATCCCTTTATTTTGATGACCTATAACTTTTTTATTTTTCCGTATAAGCGGCGGTATGGGGGCTCATTTTTTGCGCCATGATCTGTACTTTTTTTTGATACCACATTTGTATATAAAAAACTTTTAATACATTTTTTATAATTTTTTTTTTAATAAAATGTATTAAAAAAGTAGGAATTTTGGACTTTTTTAATTTTTTTTCGTTCACGCCGTTCACCGTACGGGATCATTAACATTTTATTTTAATAGTTCGGACATTTACGCACGCGGGGATACCAAATATGTCTATAAAAAATGTTTTTTACGCTTTTTGGGGGTAAAATAGGAAAAAACGGACGTTTTACTTTTTTATTGGGGGAGGGGATTTTTCACTTTTTTTTTACTTTTACTTTTACATTTTTTTACATTTTTTTTTACACTTGAATAGTCCCCATAGGGGACTATTCATAGCAATACCATGATTGCTAATACTGATCTGTTCTATGTATAGGACATAGAACAGATCAGTATTATCGGTCATCTCCTGCTCTGGTCTGCTCGATCACAGACCAGAGCAGGAGACGCCGGGAGCCGCACGGAGGAAGGAGAGGGGACCTCCGTGCGGCGTTATGAATGATCGGATCCCCGCAGCAGCGCTGCGGGCGATCCGATCGTTCATTTTAATCGCGAACTCCCGCAGATGCCGGGATCTGTATTGATCCCGGCACCTGAGGGGTTAATGGCGGACGCCCGCGAGATCGCGGGCGTCGGCCATTGCCAGCGGGTCCCTGGCTGCGATCAGCAGCCGGGATCAGCCGCGCATGACACGGGCATCGCTCCGATGCCCGCGGTTATGCTTAGGACGTAAATGTACGTCCTGGTGCGTTAAGTACCACCTCACCAGGACGTACATTTACGTCCTGCGTCCTTAAGGGGTTAAAGGGGTACTCCACTGGAAAACATTTATTTTTTTTTTTAAATCAACTGGGGCCAGAAAGTTAAACAGATTTGTAAATTACTTCTATTTAAAAATATTAATCCTTCCAGTACTTATTAGCTGCTATATACTACCGAGGAAGTTATTTTCTTTTTGAATTTCCTTTCTATCTGACCACAGTGCTCTCTGCTGACACCTCTGTCTATGTCAGGAACTGTCCAGAGCAGGATAGGGTTTCTATGGACAGTTCCTGACATGGACAAAGGTGTCAGCAGAGAGCACTGTGGTCAGACAGAAAGGAAATTCAAAATGAAAAGAACTTTCTCTGTAGTATACAACAGCTGATAAGTACTGCAAGGATTAAGAATTTTAAATAGAAGTAATGTACAAATCTGTTTAACTTTCTGGCCCCAGTTGATTTAAAAACAAATATTTTCCAGTGGAGTACCCCTTTAAAAGGCTAGTTTTGTGTTGGTTTATAATAGCCGAGCTGTCCCCACCTCCACACCTACCTCCACTGGTCCTTGAGATGCCCTATTACTAGTTCAGCCCTAGAGAAAACTAAATACAGATCAGTCACTCTTACCTCTGGTGAAGGCAAAAGTCTAGACAAGAAAAGTCTAGGAAATTTCATTCCAGTATCATATGGTCACGTTTTTGCTACCATATTACAGGTGCAAGTCCAAGTTCAGATTCCTGGCCTTATTATGAACTCCGAATTTGTATTTGTGTGAGGTAGGAAAGGTGGATTTTACACCTAGATTGTTTATCAGTTTTTCATTGTTATGTAAAGAAGAACTATCATGCAGGACAACTGATCCCCTATCCAAAGGATAGGGGATAAGTGTTTGATCGCAGGGGGTCTGACCGCTGGGAACCCCTATGATCTCCTGCACAGCACCCAGGCTCTCCCACGGAATGGGGCGTGTCGACCCCCGCGCAAAGGGGCCGACCGACACCCCCCCCCCCCCCCTCCATGTATCCCTATGGGAGAGACGAGAGACAGAGATTCAGCGTTCGGGTATCTCCGGCTCTCTCATAGAGATACATGGAGGGGGGGTATCGGCCGTCGCCTTGAGCAGGAGTCAACACGCCGGGGTGCCGTGCAGGAGATCGTGGGGGGGGTCCCAGCGGTTGGACCCCTTGCGATCAGACACTTTTTTCCCCTTTCCTTTGGATAGGGGATAAGTTGTACTGCATGATAGTTCTCCTTTAAGCCAAAGCCAGCAGAGGATCCGGAAGGAAAGCAAAGTAAATATCCTATTTTTCATGCCTTTTGAATCCACCTCAGTCCAATGGATTTGGCTAAAAGAAATGGAATGAAAAAAATACTGGCCCTGATTTACTATTGTAAACCCGACCTGTTTTATTGGGTTGTGCATCAACTCTCCATTTTACTTAGAAAAACAGAAAAAAGGAGGCGTGGTCGGTTGGAAAAGGGGGCGTGGCCCCAACATATTTAAAAAATCCCACAGGTTTTGAGCTTTGGAAAACCCCACAGCTCAAAGCAGTTGTAAAAAAAATAAAATAAAACGTAGGAAAAAGTGCAAAATGTACAGAAACCTACAAAGAAAACTACACTCCACTCTTAGTAAATCAGGGCCACTGGGTTTTGACAGTGTTTTATGGAAAAGTATGATGGGGAACTCTCCGAAGTCGACTTCCACCATAGAGCTATGACAGATGCCACTTAGTGGTAACCATCGTCTATAGAGTGCCATATTGAAAAAACGTAAATCACATGGGATATTTTTTTACTGCATCCTGATCTGTAGAAAAGTACAGAATTTTGCACTGTTCCATTCAGCCAAAAAATAAAACCTGAATGAAACCATTCCAACAGGGTCAAAATGACACCTTTTTGGCCTTTATTGGGTGATTGGGGCCTATGGATAAGCTTTCCGTATGCATCGAAGATTTCCAAGAGACACCTTGTGGTTTGAGCCTTCCACTTGTTTGAAACTGGCCTAAGTTTTCAGGAATCCTACTGAAATAAACAGAAAGGTATATAATCAGTCTTGTGCACAGATACATGAGGTCTACTTTTTATAAGAAGTTCTTTACAGCATTCTAGTCATGAAGCATTGTCGTCCTATCGTCAGGTATAGAATTCAGGAAAGTCCTGTCTTGTTAATGCTGGGTTGTCTAGTGCACTTACATCCCTTATATTTTAGGTTATAGGCCTATTTCTAGTGCACACGTCAATGTAAATCCAATATATTATGAATATATATGCATTTTGAGGAAAAAAAAGTTGCAAGAATATATAAGAACAAACACACTGCAGATTGTTGTATTAAAGGGGTATTCCAGGAAAAAACTTTTTTTTTTTTATATATCAACCGGCTCCAGAAAGTTAAACAGATTTGTAAATTACTTCTATTAAAAAATCTTAATCCTTTCAGTACTTATGAGCTGCTGAAGTTGAGTTGTTCTTTTCTGTTTAAGTGTTCTCTGATGACACGTGTCTCGGGAACCGCCCAGTTTAGAAGCAAATCCCCATAGCAAACCTCTTCTACTCTGTGCAGTTCCCGAGACAAGCAGAGATGTCAGCAGAGAGTGCTGTTGCCAGACAGAAAACAACAACTCAACTTCAGCAGCTGATAATTATTGAAAGGATTAGGATTTTTTAATAGGAGTAATTTACAAATCTGTTTAACTTTCTGGAGCCAGTTGATATGAGAAAAAAAAGTTTTTTCCTGGAATACCCCTTTAACCTCTTAAGGACCCATGACGTATGCATACGTCATGGGTCCCGGTCCTGCGATATAACGCGGGGTCACACGGTGACCCCGCATCATATCGCGGCGGGCCCGGCGTCATAGTGAAGCCGGGACCCGCCTCTAATAGCGCGCGGCACTGATCGCTGTGCCGCGCGCTATTAACCCTTTAGCCGCGCGCTCAAAGCTGAGCCGCGCGGCTAAAAACGAAAGTAAAAGTGCCCGGCTAGCTCAGGGAGCTGTTCGGGATCGCCGCGGTATAATCGCGGCATCCCGAACAGCTGTAGCACAGGAGGAAGGTCTCTTACCTTCTCCTGTGCTGTCCGATCGCCGAATGAATGCTTCAAGCCTGAGATCCAGGCTTGAGCATTCAATCGCCGAAAACACTGATTGATCCATTCCTATGGAGATGGATCAATCAGTGTAAAAGATCAGTACATGCAATGTTATAGCCCCCTATAGGAGCTATAATGTTGCATAAGAAAAGTGTAAAAAAATCATTAACCCTTTCAATTATCCCTTCCCCTAATAAAAGTTTAAATCACCCGGCATTTCCAAAAATAAAAAAAACATTATGTAAATAATAATAAAAATAAACATATGTGGTATCGCCGCGTGCGGAAATGTCCGATTTATAAGAATATACCACTTTTTAAACCGCTCGTTCAATGGCGCACGCGCAAAAAAATTCCAAAGTCCAAAATAGCGCATTTTTGATCACTTTTTATACCACAAAAAAGTGAATAAAAAGTGATCAAAAAGTCTGATCAGAACAAAAATGGTACTGATAAAAACTTCAGATGACGGCGCAAAAAATGAGTCCTCAAAGCGCCCTGAACACAGAAAAATAAAAAAGTTATAGGGGTCAAAAGATGACCATTTTAAACGTATAAATTTTCCTGCATGTATTCATGATTTTTTTCGGAAGTGATACAAATTCAAACCTATACAAGTAGGGTATCATTTTAACCGTATGGACCTACAGAATAAAGACAAGGTATCATTTTTGACAAAAAATGTACTGCGTTAAAATAGAAGCCCCCAAAACTTACAAAATAGTGTTTTTTCATCAATTTTGTCGCACATTGATTTTTTTTCCCGTTTCACCGTAGATTTTTGGGTAAAATGACTAATGTCATTACAAAGTAGAATTAGTGACGCAAAAATTAAGCCATTATATATAATTTTAGGTGAAAATTTTTAAGAGTTATGATTTTTTTAAGTTAAGGAGGAAAAATTGAAAATGAAAAAACGGAAAAAGCCCGGGTCCTTAAGGGGTTAAGGCAAGGTGTACACTGTGTTTTATTAGCACCTGAGGGACACAATTAAAGAAGTACTCCACCCCTAGACATCTCATCCCCTATCCAAAGGATAGGGGATAAGATGTCAGATTGCCGGGGTCCCACCTCTGTGACCTCCGCAATATAGCAAGCAGCACCCACCTGTAACTGCTTCCGGAAGCGCTGGATGCCCCGCCCCCTCAATGCAAGTCTATGGGAGGGGGCGTGACAGCCCCCTCCCATAGACTTGCATTGAGGAGACGGGGCGTGATGGCACAGGGGAGCCACGATCTTCCGTCCCAGTGGTCGGGAGAAATTAGCCTGAGATCCTCCAGCGCTTCCGGAAGCAGTTACAGGTGGGTGCTGCTTGCTATATTGCGGGAGTCCCCAGCGGCGGGACCCCGGCGATCTGACATCTTATCCCCTATCCTTTGGATAGGGGATAAGATGTCTAGAGGGCGGAGTACCCCTTTAATACTCCTAGGATTTAAGAAGAAGGTGTTTGTTGTGAAGGGTTACACCAAGTTCTAATCCTACATAGTAATGATGGCTGACAGCTCCGAGGAGACTGAGTTCCCTACTGTTTCCATAATCCATCATTTTTCTGCAGAGTGAAGCTCTCCTGTCATCCTCTTAAACACTATGTATCCATCTTGATGCTGCTTTACTTTCTTTTATTGCATACTTTTTCCTAAAATATGGAACATGTGGTTACGTGGAGCTTAAGAGCAAATATTTTCCACATTGCATGTTATTTTATGGGTCATGGTCTCTCTCAGATGCTTACCCCAGGAGTGCCTACCGCTCAGCTGTTCTTATATCACGGTTATGTGAGTAGACGGATGGATTTTGGCCGGATCTTTTCACCTGATGCAGCACCTTTGCTTTTATTAAAATAGAAAGTGTTGCAGTGGCAAAAATGGAGCATTACGTACGAGGTAAAACCGCTATGTAGAAACCACACGAGGGCAATATGATTCTTCATAAAAGCTATGCTTGGAACATTATCTAGTTATAGAGTTACACTACAAGTCTACTACTTTTTTATGACATGTTAAAAAGTGGGTAAACTTTTTTTAAAGGGGAACTCTGGTGGGTAAATTTTCAACCATCAACTGGTGCCAAAAAGTTAAACAGATTTTTATATTACTTCTATTTAAAAATCTAGTACTTAACAGCTGCTGTATACTACAGATATACTACAGAGAAAGTTGTATAGTTCTTTTCAGTCTGACCACAGTGCTCTCTGCTGACACCCCTGTCCGTGTCAGGAACTGTCCAGAGCAGGAGAGGTTTTCTATGGGGATATGATTCTAATCTGAACAATTCCTGACACGGACAGAGGTGTCAGCAGAGAGCACTGTTGTCAGAAAGAAAAGAAATTCACAAATGTCTCTGTTTTATACAGCAGCTTATAAGTACTCGAAGGATTAAGATTTTTTAATAGAAGTCATTTACAAATCTGTTTAACTTTCAGGCACCAGTTGATTTGAAAACATTTGTTTTCTACTTGTTTCCACCAGAGTTCCCCTTTAAGCATTACAGTAATTTGAAGTGCACGGCAGGGAACTCCACTCCCAGGTCGGCCTTTTTACTCCATAGATCAGTGTTTGCTTTCCAGGCATGCTGGGAGTTGTAGTTTTGCAACAGCTGGAGACACACTGTTAGATCTACACTACACTAAACATTACGCTAGAGCAAATTATGAATGAGGACCAGACATTCCTGGAACGACACTGCAGCAAATACATTTTGTTTCATAAAAATGGAGGGAAATTAAGATGTGTACAGGATTCTATGATGCCTGCTTGGGTATATGCTGGATAAAAACACAGTTTGCAACCAGCAACAGTTGATGGGTGCTGGGGGTACCTCCTGTAGTCCATCAGAAACTGAATATTGCCATGCTCCATAGTGGCAGCAGTCATGTGGGGTGAGCTGCGCTTGCATGGGCTCACCTTAGAATTTTTTCTGGAAGGCTTGGTGACTTACCGAGTTTTTCAGCACGATTTTTCATGCTGAAAACACCCCCCCCTCGGCTTATACTTGAGTGAACTCTCCGCCTGTCAATCCCTTCTAAGTGGTCTAAGGTTGAAACCTGCGGTCCGGGCATGCTGAGAGTTTTAGTTTTGCAACATCTGGAGGTCCGCAGGTTGAAGACCACTGCCGGGGCTTCGTCATCATCCAGACCCCCCTTTAGTTTTTTACTCCCCTCCCATCGGTGGGAAGGAAGGGTGAGCTGTTCCGGACCATCTATGCTGCAGGGACCGTCCGGATGGGAGGGTTAGTCGTTTCGGGCTGTCCATTTTCATCAGGAGGCCCTCTTCTCCGCTCTGGGCCGGCCCCAGCCTAGTGACATTGCCTTGACGACGACGCACAGGGACGTCCGTGCACAGCAAACATCCCTGCACATGAACGTCCCTGTGCGTCGTCGTCAAGGCAACGTCACTAGGCCGGGGCCGGCCCGGAGCGGAGGAGAGGGCCTCCCGGTGAAAATGGACATCCCGGAACGACTAACCCTCTCCACCGGACGGTCCCTGCAGCATAGATGGCCTGGACCAGCTCACCCTTCCTTCCCACCGAGGGGAGGTGAGTAGAAAACTAAAGGGGGGTCTGGATGATGACGAAGGCCGCAGTGGTCTTCAACCTGCGGACCTCCAGATGCTTCAAAACTATAACTCCAAGCATGCCCAGACAGTCGACGGTTGGCCGGGCATTCTGGGAGTTGTAGTTTTGCAACATCTGGAGGTCCGCAGGTTGAAGACCACTGATGAAGGGATTGACAGACAGTGATGATGAAGGGGGGGGGATTATGACGAGGGGGATGATGACAGGGTGATGATGACGGGGGTGAAAATGACAGGGTGATGATGAAGGGGGGATGATGACAGGCGGTGATGATGAAGGGGGGATGATGACAGGCGGTAATGATGAAGGGGGGATGATGACAGGGTGATGATGATGGGGGTCTGGATGATGACAGGGGGGATGATGTATTTCCCACTCTAGGCTTATACTCGAGTCAATAACTTTTTTTTTTTTTTTTTTTTTTTTTCTGGGTTTTTGGGGTGAAATGAGGGGCCTCGGCTTATATTCGGGTCGGCTTATACTCGAGTATGTACCGTAACCTGTTCCCCGGAATGGACATCCTGAATCAAACTCCAATCTATAAATAAATAATTGGACTGATACAGTATTTTAATATTCCATAGAACGTTAATGAACTAGCACAGTCTGGAAAAAACTGTCAGTAGACTTGTAAAACCATTTTATTTTATTTTTTTGCAACAGATGACTTCTCTGTTCTTAATAAAATAATAATTACCTGTTTTCTTGCTGAAGTTTTTTTATTCAACCAACCAACTTTACATTGCACGGATCCCTCCACGTACAATGGTTTCAGCAAAGGATGGTCCATTTGGAACGGATTACCATCGTATGTTGAGGGAACACTGTACTAGAATGTTGTCAAAGCACATAAGGCCATTTGATGTTAAATGAGTAATCACACCTTTTAATACCCTCGTAAAGGCATAAGGTGCTATGGAAAGGCCAAATACCATAATGTTTCAATGGTATAGTTAACCTTTGCACCAGAATTGAAGTAGTCTTCTATGTTTGGGAGCTATATAGATTAAGTCTACTTTAATAGAAACATTGGGGGAGATTTATCAATATGTGCAGAGGAAAAGTGGTGCAGTTGTCCATAGCAAACAGATTGTTTGTTCTATTTTTTCAAAAATTAAAAAAGTGATCTGATTGGTTGCTATGGGAAACTAGTCAACTTTTTCTCTAAACAGGTTTAGATAAATCTCCCCCATTTTCTTTTATATCAGAAATTTGAGATCCGCCATGCTCTCCAGCCTGAACCTTTGTTCTTTCAGGAATTTGTTGAGGGGTTGTACATTTTATACCGGCCTGACGGAGCCATCTTTTTTAATCTGGGTCTGCCCTTGAAATCTTTCCTGCTTCTAATGCCATCATTAGCACCTTGTCTCATTTTTCGTCCAAGGTGAAATGAGGCTTCCTTCTCTATAAGGGGATTTTTTTCAAGGGAAGAATAAGGCCATTTTTTTTACATTCATTCGGTCTAAGGCAGTGTTTCTCAAACGTGGTCCTCAAGACCCCCCAACAGGTCATGTTTTCAGGATTTCCTTAGTCTCATGTATAAAATAAAATAAAAAATAATCAGTGTTTTAGTCACAGTAACTTGCAAAGGATGAGCTCACACAGTCAGTATTTGTCTTTGTTGGGTTTTTTCTTGGGTTGAGCGAAGTTCCGAGTGGACCCCCTTTTTTATTCTTAAAGGGGTACTCCGGTGGAAAACATTTTTTTTAACCTCAACTGGTGCCAGAAAGTAAATTACTTCTGTTTAAAAATCAAATAAAAAATGAAAAACTAATTAAAAATGTAATCCTTCCAGTACTTATTAGCTGCTGTATGTTCCACAGGAAGTTATTTTCTTTTTGAATTTATTTTCTGTCTGTCCATTTCAGGAACTTTCCAGAGCAGGATAGGTTTGCTATGGGGATATCCTCCTACTCTGGACAGTTCCTGACATGGACAGAGGTGTTGGCAGAGAGCACTGTGGTCAGGCAGAAAAGAAATTAAAAAATAAAAGAACTTCTTCTGGAGCATACAGCAGCTTATAAATACTGGAAGGATTCAAATTTTTAAATAGAAGTAATTTACAAATCTGTTTAAAGGGGTTATCCAGGAAAAAACTTTTTTTTTTTTAATATATATATCAACTGGCTCCAGAGAGTTAAACAGATTTGTAAATTACTTCTATTAAAAAAATCTTAATCCTTTCAGTAATTATGAGCTTCTGAAGTTAAGGTTGTTTTTTTCTAAGTGCTCTCTGATGACACGTGTCTCGGGAACCGCCCAGTTTAGAAGAGCTTTGCTATGGGGATTTGCTTCTAAACTGGGCAGGTTCCCGAGACACGTGTCATCAGAGAGCATTTAGACAGAAAAGAACAACCTTAACTTCAGAAGCTCATAAGTACTGAAAGGATTAAGATTTTTTAATAGAAGTAATTTACAAATCTATTTAACTTTCTGGAGCCAGTTGATATATAAAAAAGTTTTTTCCTGGATAACCCCTTTAACTTTCTGGCGCCAGTTGATTAAAAAATGTTTTTTTTCCTCCGGAGTACCGTACCCCTTTAATAAGCCCAAAAGCATTTCGCTTCAGCTGCACTTCTGTCACTCAGACTGATGGCAGAATTACCTTGTGAGACATTAACATATTTTCAAGAGGCTAAAAACCAGACTTGTAAAAAAAAGAAAAGCACAAATGAGCAGTGAAAGTATAAGAGGCCTCAGGGGTATGGCGTGGGCCGGTTCACGAGCAGGACACTATAGATTAGGTAGTCTGTCTGAAGGAACATAGCATGCTAAGCTGCTGCGGGGTCATGAACCGCTGTAGTGACAGGAGGCGATTATTCCATTTCTCTAACCATTCAGGCATGTAGTGTTCGGTATAAATGGCTAGACAAATCCCTCCAGTCTACTACACGTTTCATTATTGGAGAAGCTTTTCGTTATTTAGGGAAAGCTAGAATAGAAACGCTAGAAGTCTAGGGCTACTGGGGGGACTTTGAAATTCGGAAACCTGAAGGCAGTGTTTTCCAAACAGTGTGCCTACAGCTGTTGCAAAACTACAACTCCTAGCATGCCCGGACAGCCTCTGGCTGTCCGGGCATGCTAGGAGTTGTAGTTTTGCAACAGCTGAAGGCACACTGTTGGGAAAACATTGCCCTTCTTAGGCTGGGTTCACACAACGTTTTTCAAATACAGTTACCGTATACTGTTTTCCGCTAAAAAACGTATGGCAAAAACCGTATACAACCGTATGATTCCAAATTAAAACATATAAGGTTTTTCCCCGTATACGGTTCCAAAACGTATGTACGGTTCTATCCGTTTGCATCCGTTTTTGCCAACGCTTTTGCTATTTTGTTGGAATTAGTTTTCCAGCAATTTAATAAAGTTACTATTGTTCTATTGAAATTCCAAAGGATGTGGGAGTGGGATGTCTGGGATGAATTCTAGAAAGATCTGCGCATGTGTCAACTCCAAAAACGTATTAGAAAAACCGTGTGCAACCGTATTCTGAAATTCTGTGAACGGTTCTCATAGACAACAATGTTAAAAGAACCGCATACGGTTTTCCAACCGGAGGCGAAAACGTGGTCGGCAGCGTTTTTTGCCTACGGTTGAAAAATCGGCAAAACCGTATGCGAGGCAAAACGGATGCAACCGTACACAACATTTGGAATACGGTTTACAATGCATTCTCTATGCATACGGTTTCGGATACGGTCGTATACGTTTTTTTGCGGAAAACCGTATACGGTTACCGTATTTGAAAAACGTGGTGTGAACCCAGCCTTAGAGATTTCCCAACAATTTTCATGAAACTTTATGGAGGAAAAAGACAGTTAGGCCATATTCACACTACCGAAAAGTTTTAGAATGTCGGACCAGAAAATAAAAACGGACATTCCGCCCATTTTTCTTTGATTCAGCGGCACTAGAACCGCTCGGAAGTGCGCCATCTTCATAGACAGCAATGCATTTCCCAGCAGAATCCACAGAAACATTTGGGGAGATTTATCAAATCCTGTCCAGAAGAAAAGTTGCCCAGTTGCCCATGGCAACCAATCATATAACTACTTTCATTTTTAACAAGGCCTCTGCAAAATGAAAGCAGCGATCTGATTGGTTGCTATGGGCAACTCAGCAACTTTTGCTCTGGACTGGTTTTGATAAATCTCCCCCATTGATTCCATTGAGTGCACAGTGCAGCAGAATCCCATTGAAGTGAATGGGAATTATCGAGTGGAATATTCTGCCGTGTGAACATAGCCTTATTCCTTGGTTTATAAATCTCCGCTTTTATGTGCAGTTAGAAAAAAAGTGTAGCCCAAGCCTTGTAAATATATATTCATTGTAGACAGAATTCAGCTGCTTTTATTGGACATTTGTAAAATCCTCTGCAGCAAAATCCAGAACTGTGGAATTCAAATAAATGAATAAATCAATAAATGGATTTTTCTTTATACACTTTTTGTCACAATAGCAAATCCACAACTAATGTGCAATAAAAATCAGCGTAATTTGGTGCAGATTTACCATCGCAAATTTAACTGCTAAATGCAGTATTTCTATCCTCTTTAGTAGGCTTTGTTCACATTATGGATTTTCTGTGCAGACATTCCACAGACAGCGGAGAGACAGCAGAACATTCCGGCTCTAGGACCGCTCGGAAATGCGCTGTCTTATAGGTTTAAAGGGGTTATCCAGTAAAAAAAACTTTTTTATATATATCAACTGGCTCCAGAAAGTTAAACAGATTTGTAAATGACTTCTATTAAAAAATCTTAATCCTTTCAGTACGTATGAGCTGCTGAAGTTGAGTTGTTCTTTTCTGTGCTCTCTGATGACATGTGTCTCGGGAACCGCCCAGTTTAGAAGCAAATCCCCATAGCAAACCTCTTCTACTCTGTGCAGTTCCCGAGACAAGCAGAGATGTCAGCAGAGAGCACTGTTGCCAGACAGAAAACAACAACTCAACTTCAGCAGCTGATAATTATTGAAAGGATTAAGATTTTAGAAGTAATTTACAAATCTGTTTAACTTTCTGGAGCCAGTTGATGTTAAAAAAAAAAGTTTTTTTGGAGCGAACCTAATAGGGGACATCTCCATAGCAGCTACCTTACTCCCATTTGGGGACATATGCAAAAAGTGTTCCCTACCTCCTACTGATTTTTACAAGTATCTACAGGTTAGGCATTTGCTACAGAGCCTAACACCTTCTGGAATTCAACCTAATAAGCTAGCCTTTATATATATAATGGGATCTCAAAAAGGTCTAAAAACTCTATATAATCACCTCATCCATTCCGTTCAATTCACTAAGGCTAGGTCCAGACTACGGAATCTCCGGGCAGAAAATTTCCACCCGGAGATTTCGAGTTCCGCCTGTGCCGACTGAATTAGTCGGCGCTAGGACCGCGCGGACACTGTAGTCTCCTGTAGACTGCTATGTGTTCCGTTAGGAGATTTCCGCCTGAAGAAAGAGCAACCCCTTTCTTCAGGCGGAAATTTTCTAGCGGATTTTTCTTCCGGATTTTCCGCTTCACAAAGTGTGAATTTGTGAACGGAAAACCATTCACTACACTATGCATTATAGTAAGCGGAATTTCTGCCGGAAATTTCAAAGCGGAAATTCCGTAGCCTGAACCTAGCCTAAGTCTCATCCCTTACGAACTTGGGAGAGGGAACTTAATATTTCTTCAATGCCTGAAGAAGGGCAGGGCTCTTTCAAAATGATACGTTTACACCTGAAATGTGCAGCTCATATAGAGTCCGCTGTGAAAACTACACTAAGATGGTACTATACCCCTGATAGATTAGCTTGTATCTACCCCACGATCTCCAATAGGTGTTGGAGAGGGTGCACACAAAAAGGGACACTCTTACACATATTGTGGACATGTCCACTTGTTCAAACGTACTGGTCTGCTTGTAGAGATGTGTTGGATTCTATTTTCCCCTGGCCCATACGCTGGTCCCCACAGTTGGCTCTTTTACTAATAGGGATCGATGGATTACGACAGAAAGGTAGGGCCTTGACGTGCATAATTTGTGTTACTGCTAAAACGGTGCTATTACGCCACTGGAAATCCTCTACAATACCTGACTCCATTGATTTGCCCTCGGCTATAAATCTTACTTATTCCTATGAGAGAATAATGTTGTTGGGAGACGGTACTTATAAAACCTTCCTAGCTAAGTGCCACTACTGGAATCAGTCTCCTCACTACAGGCCTCTGATAAATGGATATATGCGCCTCAGATACACCCTGCGCTGTTACTACTCTAAACGCACCTCTGTAATTGTATGTATTACTGCACTGCTAATACTAGAAATCTCAATCTGCATAGAACAGACACGACACGTCATTTAAGTTTTCAGATATGTTTCCTTTATTTTAGTTCTGTTAAATTGCGAAATTACATATGTATTGTATGCTGTTGTTATTTGACAATGTCGCCTTCTGCCGGACGTACCTGGCTTGTTTGTATATTATGTAAAACCTTAAATAAAAATTATTCTTGGGGAAAAAAAAAAAAAAAACATTTTCCTGGAATACCCCTTTAATGTTTGCCGATTTGCAGATGCCGGAATAGGGATATTGCTGCGGCAGGAATTCTGCCGTGTGAACAGAAAAGCAGAATGCCATTGAAATCAAGCGGAATTCCGCACGGACATTCTTCCATGTGAACATAGCCGTAGTGTTTCCCAACGACTATGCCTCCAGCTCCTCAGACAGCCAACGGCTGCAAAAGCAACAGCTGGAGTCACATTGGTTGGGAAAAACTACTCTGTAGTCATACCCTAGAGTAGGAAAAGGGAAGTGCTCATGGGTGTATAGAAAGATGTATTAGCAGTAGAAAGAGGAAAGAGCTTATGGGTGTATAGGGAGAGGTATTATCAGTAGAAAGAGGGAAGTGCTCATACCGCTGTACAGAACACTGGTGAGACCTCACTTAAAGTATTGTGTACAGTTCTGTACTGTATCTCCAGAATGTTATAGATACGTTGGAGAGAGTTCAGAGAAGATACTAGACTAGCACATGGGTTGCAAAATAAAACTTACCAGGAAAGGTTAAAGGACCTTGCTGGAAAACCCTTTTTGTTTAAATAATTAACTGGTGCCAGAAAGTTAAACAGATTTGTAAATTACCTCTATTCAAAAATCTTAATCTTTCCAGTACTTATCAGCTGCTGTTTGCTCCACAGGAAGTTCTTTTTTTTCTATTTCCTTTCTGTCTGACCACAGTGCTCTCTGCTGACACCTCTGTCCGTGTCGGGAACTGTTCAAAGCAGTTGCTATGGGGATTTGCTCCTACTCTTGACAGTTCCTAAAATGGACAGAGGTTTCAGCAGAGAGCACTGTGGTCAGACATAAAGGAAATTCAAAAAGAAAAGAACTTCCTGTTAAGCTTACAGCAGCTAATAAGTACTGAAAGGATTAAGATTTTTGAATAGAAGTAATTTACAAATCTGTATAACTTTCTGGCACCAGTTGATTTTAACAAAAAAGTTTTCCAGTGGAGTTTCCCTTAAACATGTACTGTATAGCCTGGAAGAAAGACAAGACAGAGGGGATATGATAGAACCTTTTATATACATAAAGGTAATCAACACATTAAAGGAGGAGAGGAGAATTAAAAGAAGAAAAACTACCACAAGAGGACATAGTTTTACATTAAAATGGGCAAAGGTTTATGTAATAATATCAGGAAGTATTACTTAAAGGGGTACTCCGGTGCTTACACATCTTATCCCCTATCCAAAGGATAGGGTATAAGATGCCTGATCGCTGGAGTCCCGCAGCTGGCACCCCGTTTGTAATCAGCCCCCGGAGCGTGTTCGCTCTGGGTCTGATTACAGTCGACCGCAGGGCTGTCACACCCCCTCCCATAGACTTGCATTGAGGGGCGGAGCGTGAGGTCACACGGGGGCGGAGGCGTGACGTCACACGCCGCCGGCCCTGCCGTCGACCGTAATCAGACCCGGAGCGAACACGCTCCGGGGGCTGATTACAAACGGGGTGCCGCGTGCATGATCACGGGCGTCCCCAGCTGCGAGACTCCAGCGATCAGGCATCTTATCCCCTATCCTTTGGAAAGGGGATAAGATGTGTAAGCACCGGAGTACCCCTTTAACTGAGTGAGTAGTGGATGCATGGAATAGCCTTCCTGCAGAAGTGGCAGGAAGTCTATTCCATGCATGAAGGAGTTTTAGCATGTATGGGATAGGTATAAGGCCATCCTACATATTAGATAGGGCCAGGTTCTTATCTGCCAACATATTGTATGACATACCTTTCATAACTTTCATTCTGCTCGAGCTACGATTCATCAGGATGGTCCCCAGCGGCTTCAACCCACTTCACCAGTCTTGTCTGATAGGAATTTTCCTTTACCCAAACAGGGAGAGATCTATCAAGTAAAGCAAGAGTGGTGGGGAGAAGTGGCCAGGGACCGCTCTGATGACTGGTGGTGGAAAGTGTTGACAGAATAATAATCTTCTGAACTCTTTTATATTTTGTAGGAATGGAAAGAGCAAGAAAATCCAGACAAACATAACTTGCCCGACCTATCATTTCTGTGTGACCTGCTTCAAGGGTCGACAACAACCGAACTCAATAATAAGGTGAGTACCCCGCAATCTAAGGTTGCTGTATTCCAGACAGTGTACACTGGGGTAAAGTTATCATAGGAGCTGTTACCTTACTGCTTTCTGGAGTACAAATGCAAATCAGAATAATAAATGACATATTTTATAGTTGTAGTTTTTACGGTTGTGGAACACATTACCACTTATAACTGTGCCAAGACTTTGGCTTGTGGTTTTGACATTTCTCTTTCCCCCCTTTTTTAAGTGTGCTTGAAGATCTACACTGGTAGGTTTCTGCTGCCGTTTTGTGTTCTGATTTAATCATATGTTGCTGTTTGTCAGCACTTTTTATACAAATAGGATGCTAGACATGCATGAATATACATCTCTACAAATAACGTCATCTGACTTGTTGGATTTTTCTGGTCACTGTCGAGTTCTGTTGTTGGCAATATATTAAAAGCTGTTAGTGCCTCCATGACCAGAGGCTTAGATTACAGATTTATGGTAGGGTCACATGTGCCGTATTTTGCTGCATATTCACTGCTGCACAGTTTTCTACCTATTGACATCAATGGGTAGTAAAATATGCAACAGCAAATATGGTGTATTCACATAAATATGGCGTATTCACATAAATATGGCGTATTCACATAAATATGGTGTATTCACATAAATATGGTGTATTCACACATAAAGTGTCCTCCACTCATTTATCCCCCCCTTTATCACCCCCTGTACCTTTTCATCCCCCTTCATCACCCCTTGTGCCATTTTTTCCCCCCCTTGTACCATTTTGGTATCCTCTCTTGATCCCCCCTGTGCCACTTCATTCCTCCTCCGCTTGAATCCTCCTGTGCCATATGATTCCCCCTTGAACCTCTCCTGTGCCATTTCTCCCCCCCCCCCCCCCCTATTGACCACCCCCTGTGCCACATCATTCCCCCCTCTGATCCCCTCATTGCCATTTCATCCCCCGGTTTATCCCCCTTGTGCCATTTCAATCCTCCCCTTATCAAACTCTGTACCACATCATACCCTCCTCCTCCCCCTGATCCCCCACTGTGCCATTTTATCCCCTTTATACTCCTCTGTGCCATTTCAATTCTACCCCTTATCAACCCTTGTGCCACACCATACCCCCTCCTCTTCCCTCTGATCCCCCACTGTGGCATTTCTTCACTCCTTTATCCCCTCCTGTCCCCCCCCTCATCAACCCCTGTGCCACATTATGCCTCCCCACCTCCCTCTGATCCTCTACTGTGCCATTTCATCCTCCCTTAATCCCCCCCTCCCCCCACAAACAAACCCTGTGCTACATCATACCCCCCTCCTTCTTTCTCTGACCCCCCACTGTGCCATTGCATTTCTCACCAGGCTCAGGTGCAGTCTTAGTGTGTCTGACGAGTGGCGTCCTCTGCGGTACTAACTAATGTCCTCCCGCTCTGCGGCGCAACATCAGAGGCATCACTCGTCAGTCTAGCAACCACCACTGCTCAATGATTTAAAGTGGCTGCTGCAGGGCCAGACGGTCCCGCTACACACCTGGAATTGCTGTCGACCCACTAGTATGTCGTGGCACCCAGTTTGGAAATGCCTGGTTAAAAGGCTTAAACAGATGACAAAGCTGTATTATGAACCTGTCTCCTCTGTATGGCAGTGCTTCTTGGGGAACCCAAGCCATAATAGTTTTTAACTCTATGGGGGAGATTTATCATTGAGTTTACCCCTTTTTCTTGTGTATTTTTTTTGCACAAAAATTTGCGCAGTCTTTTTTGATAGAGCAAAAAGCAAGTACTCTATTTTTTTGTGTATTGTGGAACGCATTCTATAGTGGATACTAATTTAACATGTGTGTTTTTTTGTTTAGATGCATTTTTTTGCGCAAAAACGTTTTTTTTAAACTCAAAAATACACCATCAAAAAGGACACGTAGGAAAGTGTTCTACCGAGACAGCGGGGGGATGCAGGAGCCGTCCCGAACACTGCTAAACTACAACAACTCTCATCATGGGACAGAGTGTGTCCCATGATGGGAGTAGTTGTAGTACGGCAGCGCTGAGGGACTGCTCCTGCATCCCCCCGCTGTCTCGGTAGAACACTTTCCTACGTGTCATTTTTGGTAGTGTATTTTTGCGTTAAGAAAAACGTTAAGAAAATTTGTCTAAACAGAGTAACGCAGCTGCAGGACTATTGTGGGACAGTTAGAACTCTGTCCATGATTGGAGTTATAGTCCAGGGGCTGAGGGGCAGATCGCACCGGGTCATTCTCCAGATACCCACTGCGATCTGCATTTATTTACTGTAAAAGCCGGCGGCTACACTGCGCTGCTTGCCGGCTCCTGTGTACAGCTGTCACATTTCATAATCGCCGCCCGGGAGACGGGAGCTCTGATTGGTGAAAAGCTATTCACCAATCAGTGCTCTTGTCTCCCAGCGGCGGTGATTATGAATTTTGAGCGGTGTATACAGGAGCCGGCGGGCAGTGCAGTGTCGCCAGCTTGTTAACTTAATAAATGTGGATTCCAGAGGGTCTCTGGAGAATGACCTGCTTTGATCTGCACCTCAGCCCCTGGACCATAACTCCTATCATGGACGGAGTCTGTCCATGATGGGAGTTGTAGTCCTAAAAGCCCTGCAGCCAGGGAATGTGCAAGTGCCATCCCTCAGCGCTTTGGTACTACAACTACTGCCATCATGGGACAGACTCTGTCCATGATGGGAGTTATAGTCCAGGGGCTGAGGGGCAGATCGCACCGGTTCATTCTCCAGAGGCCCGCTGTAATCCGCATTTATTAACTGTAAAAGCCGACGGCACATGTGGCTACACTGCGCTGCCCGCCGGCTCCTGTATACAACGCTCATGATTCATAATACTCGCCGCCGGGAGCTCTGATTGGTGAAAACTATTCACCAATCAGAGCTCCCGTGTTCCGGCGGGGATTATGAAATGTGACAGCGTATACAGAAGCCGGCGGGCAGGGCAGTGTAGCCACATGTGCCGCCGGCTTTTACAGTTAATAAATGCGGATCGCAGCAGGTCTCTGGAGAATAACCCGATGCGATCTGTACCTCAGCCCCTGGACTATAACTCCCATCATGGGCAAAGTCTGTCCACATTTATTAACTGTATCTGGCTGATACTGAAAATAGGGGGAACCCTATGCATATTTTTTTTATATGAATAAATAAAAAAAGTGTGTGGTTCCCCCATTTTTTCGTTATTAGCCAGATACCAACCAAGCAGCAACAGCCTGACGTTAACAGGGTGGACGGGGACCATTGTTACTGCCCTCCCCAGCCTAAATAACGCCAGCCTGTTACCGCCTAGGCCCAGGAGCGCCATTTTTGATGCTCCGGGCTTGTTGGCACTGGCTCTTCCCGGCACCCCTGTGGCGGTGGGTACCAGGGTAATAATTGGGAGTTACCGCTAATTGATTTTGGGGCTAACACTAAGCCCCGTCTTGGTAATTGATTCTGTCTACAAGACGGCTTCCACTACTAAGTCTGAAAATTCAATTATAAAAAACACAATACATTGAAAAAAATGTTTTATTCAAAAAAATACACTCCCCCCACAGCCCTCATTAACCCTTTTATTGACATTTAAAAAAACGCTGTTCATCATCGCAATCCGCAAAATCTGACGTAGTCCTCCACATTCACGTATCTAAAATGAGAAGAAAGCAAAAACAATAAAACTACAACCCTTTCTGTGATCAAAAAGCTGGTATGATATTTTTGATGTAAACTGGACTCTCACCCCTTTGAAAATATCATGTATAGCAGACAATATACAGGTCATGCCCACTTCTACAAAACTGACATGAACAGTGTATACCGCGCACAAAGCTCTTTGAAAATGTGGCCGATACTTTTCCTGCCAAAATAGATTTTTTTTTTTTGCGCAAAATTCTTTGAGAATACTTTATAAAGATTTAGGATTTTACTATTGTGCAGAGTTTTGTTCGGCGCACCTCTGAGCTCCCCCCAAGGCATCCGACGCCTCCCTGCTAGAACCGAATAAGTCCCGTGAGCTCCGCTATTTTTCTTTGCTATGTGAATATGTATTGTTATCTATCTGTTTGGAGCGTGTACCGCCACCTGAGTATCCTCACCTGCCAAGTACTTGCTGAATTTGTTGGTCAACGACAGTGCTAGCTACAATCTTTCCGTTCTTTAGTGAATACAGTTATATGATACGATTGCTATCATATTATTTCTGTCTCTAAAACTAACTTCACTCTAGAACTTTACAAGACTTTTTTTTTTTTTCTTTTTTGTCGCATACAAAATTACTTTTCACACTTGTGATGCAGAAGGCAGCCATTCCTGTAAAATTGCAACACATTGCTCAGCGGTTTAGTTGCTATGGAAACCTTCTTTTGAAGATAACATATTGCATATTTTATACGCTGTGATTGAGCTTTACTGATGTTGGGTTTTGTGTCTGTTCAGAAATGTTCTTCTTTATTCAAGAATTTTCCTATTGCATATCAGTTTATTTCTTTTTTATGTAGAAAACGAAGAATATTATTAGGCATTTTTCTTGCATAATTGATACTCCTAAGAAATAGTCTTTCTCTCTCCAGTGATGTAGAGCAGGTACAAGGATGGACACAATATTCACTTTACAGGCTCTCTTATTTCATGTACAGCTTCCTTGAGTGAAATGAATGGCAACGTTTTTAGGACTTGTTTTATGCTTGACTGGTGACCTTTCCTCGTGTGATCCTGGAAACCTCAGCTGTGTCTCCTCGCCAGTCCTCACGGTCAATTTCAGCGCCCATACTTGGTGGAGTTACTTCTACATTACATATTTCTATGATAAGACATAAATGAGAGGCACTACATTTGAAGAGACACACACAGATCTATTCATGCCCATAATTTTTGGTTATATAGTTCTATACAGTAAATATACAGTTTCCATGGTGGTGCTTTGAACGTTAGCAGGTATGGGTTGTAACTTTAAAGTACGGGGTAAACATAACTGAAATAAACAGCATTCAGTTTATTACCTTCTGTAGCTGTTTGGACCCCTGGAGAAGATTTTGAGTACTACAGCAACAGTCATGTTGATATACTGTATTTGTTCTTATCCAGTGGGTAATAAATGTTTATAGCAGGATCATTTCTAAATTGAGCGCTTACTTTTCATTATATCTTATCAGAGAAATAAGCCTCTTTCCTTTCTTTTCAGGCCCCCTACTGCTCCCTTTCCTTTCTAAACTTTTAAAACAGCTCAAATCTGTCTTGAAAGAGGGGATACACTAGCAGCTCACTGAAGTGTCATATTACTTGTTGTCTATGGCGAGGGGAGGGGCTGGAGAGAGCCAGAGGCACACAGAGTCTCCAGGTTTACAGTAAGATATCTCACCTCAGTGCTTGTTTTACTGCTAGCATTGCTCAGTATAACTCTATAATGTCCTCCATGCTGCTGAGTGTGCTATAGAGATATAGGGGAGCATGATTTATTTTTGTGTGTGCAGTGTATGGGAGACAATATATAGACTATGCTGCCCCCAACACCTCAGAGACAACTTAAAATTAGAGCAGAAAACTGGTGGAAAAATTCCACATATATGGTTGCATTCACACCACGTTTTGTACATACGGGTGCCGGATCCAGTGGCGGGAGGGGCAAACCGGGCGCTCCCGCACCCCAGCCGGATCAGCCCGTGACTCCATTTACTTTAATGGAGATGATCCAAGCAGAGTCACACGGTAACTCCGGTCGGCTCAGTTTTGACCCGTATGCGGTTTTGGACCGTACCTAAAACCGTAGTATACTACGGTTTTAGGTACGGTCAAAAACCGCATACGGGTCAAAACTGAGCCGACCGAAGTCACCGTTTGACTCCGGTTGGATCATTAAAGTAAATGGAGTCACGGGCTGATCCGGCCGGGGTACAGGAGCGCCCGGTTTGCCCCTCCCCCTGCTAGATCCGGCACCCGTATGTACAAAACGTGGTGTGAATGCAACCATAGTTAAAACTATTACACATACATAGCACTACTCCTCCTGTACACACACAGGACAGCCTATCCTAAAAAGTTACCCGAAATGATGCTTTCACTATAAAGGTAACTACACCTTGTATATATTACTTTCATGGTTCATGTCTGCATTTTGGTTTGAACGCCCTGCACTTCTGTTGTATTGTATTGTAATTTGCCTCCTGGCAAACACTATGCTCCAGCTACAAAACCCCATCTTGTGTGACAGCAGCCATATATGGAAATCCTATGACAACCGGCAATATAACATGACTAATTCATGTGGTTATGCTATTACTGTTACTGTCCATAGTCAGTATCTATCCCTCATGTATAGTTAATGTGGTAAGCATAGAAGGGATTACAATGGTCTGGATTACAACAATAAAGATTACGGACTGTAACTGCATGAGGCTAATATTCCAGACTGTAGATCTGTCATATTCATAAAATTAAAATGTAGAAAATACAAAGTTAATAAACCAGTTATCCTGGATTTATGACTGACCCCTCTGTAATGTTGTTGAATATATTGGAACATGTACTTGATGTTGTATATGAGAGATTTTACATTACTGGAGTCTATGATGGTTTACGTGTCAGACATCCCTGTGGTGGGACTGAGTTCCTTCACACCTGCAGACCCTCTTCTGCTTACAATAGCTGAGCAATATGTCCACATTAATTATTCAGAACTTACGGTAGGTCCAAGGCCAAGATCTACTGCTTGGTCTAGGCAGACTGTCTGTCTCGGATTTGTTTCCCAAACCTTTACTCATTAAAACTACTCCTTTATACATGGGTCATGTCCTATATAGGCAATCACCATGGCTGGCGGGTATCATCTCTGCATATTAGATCCTGCTCCTACAATATGACTCCTATTACAACTAAAGTACAAATGTCTGGTTTCCCATACTTAGTATAAAGTTGGTTTCAAGCATCTTAAAGGGGTTATCCAGGAAAAAACTTTTATATATATATATATATATATATATATATATATATATATATATAATCAACTGGCTCCAGAAAGTTAAACAGATTTGTAAATTACTTCTATAAAAAAATCTTAATCCTTCCAGTACTTATTTGCTGCTGTTATGATCCACAGGAAGTTCTTTCTTTTTGAATTTCCTTTCTGTCTGACCACAGTGCTCTCTGCTGACACCTCTGTCCATTTTAGGAACTGTCCAGAGCAGGATAGGTTTTCTATGGGCATTTGCTCCTACTTTGGACAGTTCCTAAAATGGACAGAGGTGTCAGCAGAGAGCAGAAAGGAAATTCAAAAGAAATGAACTTCCTGTGGATCATAACAGCAGCTGATAAATACTGGAAGGATTAAGATTTTTTTTTAATAGTAGTAATTTACAAATCTGTTTAACTTTCTGGCACCAGTTGATTAAAAATAATAATAATGTTTTCCAGTGGAGTACCCCTTTAAGTGTACATGTTGGCTGGATAACTGCTTTAAAATAATGTTTTCCAGTGAAGTACCCCTTTAAGTGTACAGGTTGGCTGGATAACCCCTTTAAAATAATGTTTTCCAGTGGAGTACCCCTTTAAGTGTACAGGTTGGCTGAATAACCCCTTTAAAATAATGTTTTCCAGTGGAGTACCCCTTTAATTGTACAGGTTGGCTGAATAACCCCTTTAAAGGGGTGCTCTACTGGAAAACATTATTATTATTTTTCTTAAATCAACCGGTATCAGAAAGTTAAACAGATTTGTAAATTACTTCTATTAAAAAATCTAAATCCTTCCAGTACTTATTAGCTGCTGTTATGATCCACAGGAACAGTTCCTAAAATGGACAGAGGTGTCAGCAGAGAGCACTGTGGTCAGGCTGAAAGGAAATTCAAAACAAAATGAACTTCCTGTGGATCATAACAGCAGCTGCTAAGTACTGGAAGGATTAAGATTTTTTAATAGAAATAATTTACAAATCTGTTTAACTTTCTGGCTCCAGTTGATAAAAAAAAAAAAAAAATGTTTTCCAGTGGAGTACCCCTTTAAGTGTACAGGTAAGATGACTAGAGGGGCTGACTGATGCATGGGCTCAGTAGGAACCATGACCAGCTAGATCAGTGTTTCCCAACCAGGGTGCCTCCAGTTGTTGCAAAACTACAACTCCCAGCATGCCCGGACAGCCAAAGGCTGTCCGGGCATGCTGGGAGTTGTAGTTTTACAACAGCTGGAGGCACCCTGGTTGGGAAACACTGTGCTAGATTGACGCATATGTCGTAGAGGCTTTACACGGCTTGATTCTTGTGCAGGCCGCCGTTCACATTTTATCATTGCTGGACGCACATCCCCTGTGAACACAAGATTTTTAGATCATTATTAAATGAAAACGAAAACCTGGCACGTCAGTAAAATATCATGTTGTGATATTGCTATTGTTAAGATGGTATATAGAGATGTAACTAGCCAGACCTGGAAGCTGTATACTATTATACTGTATTTCTTCTTCTTTTTATTTTTTTATGAAACACAAGCTCTTAAATCCCCTGAGCCTTCTGCTTGTACTTACTTTGGGAAAGCTATTATGACATTGACAGATACTTTTTACCAGAATGTCTCCACTGCCAGCATTTCTTGTGCTGATCAATAATGCATAGGACTGAGAGGCAATTACCTTATGTGTCTATACTCACTAGATCTATTCTCTGTAGAGTCCACTGAGTAATACATAACAGAATGCACATACTCTCTACCCTTTACTTTCCACAGCCTATGTGGGATACTACAGTACAAAGAGAGGTTCACATTTGTGTTTTCTAAATAAAATTGCTAAGTATACGTTCACACGGGCAGATTTATTTGCGGGTTTCCCGCTGCGTATTTGAAAGGGGGTGGGCTCTTCTCAGCTGTCCACAGCAGATTTTCCGCAGCGCAATTTCCGCTGTGGAAAATCCGCCGCAGACCCTACTGGCTTCAATGGGGCTTGCAGCGAATTTTCCGCAGCGGAAAATCTGCTGCGGACAACTGCAAAGAGCCAGCCCCCTTTCAAATACACAGCAGGAAACCCGCAAATAAATCCGCCCGTGTGAACATACCCTTAGTCTTTATCGGCTCCTTCATGAGAATGTCAGTTCAGATCGGTTACAGAGAAAAAGTGGTAGGAGGAATCTATCTTAGGCAGCATTTACATCTCGTTTTTACATTACGAGTACCGGATCAAGCTGGGGGAGGGGCAAACCGGGCTCACCCGTACCCCAGCCGGACCAGCGCTGAACTCCGTTTACTTTAATGAGCCGCCTGGGTCAAACGGTGACTCCGGTCGGCCCATTTTTGACCAGTATCCGGTTTTGTGACCGGACCTAAAACCGTAGTATACTACGGTTTTAGGTCCGGTCAGGAAACCACATACGGGTCAAAAATGAGCCAACCGGAGTCACCGTTTGACTCCGGTCGGCTCATTGGATTAAATAGAGTTCAGTGCTGGTCCGGCTGGGGTACGGAAGAGCCTGGTTTGCCCCTCCCCCAGCCGGATCCAGCACCCGTAACGTAAAAACGAGATGTGAATGCAGCCTTACCCAGTTTTCTTCAGATCCAAATATTGTTCATTTATGTACAAGCTCCATTTTGCACAAAAATGTTGTGCATTTTTTACTTTTGTGCAGTTCACACTATTTTCAGAAATAGAGCTGGAAGACTAAATCTAATAAACACCAGAAAATTGGCACAATTTATAGCAGAAATGTATATGGTCTTCTATACATTTGAGTTTGTTAAATATGGGATGTTAAAAAAAAGATCCTTTTACGTTAAGGCATCTTTGTCCCACAAATCTTTTTATTAAGACTGGCAATACATATGCATGAACCATACCAAACATTTCAACATTGCATTCAACATTACTTCTAGTCAAGAAGGTCACCATTTCACTCACGTGGCTGCATGTACTGACATTGTTTGCAAAAGACCTTAAAGGGGTTCTCTACCATAAAGGGATTTTAGTACGTACCTGGCAGACAAAAATGGACATGCTTCAGAAGGATCTGCACTTGTCTTGGGGCTAAATGGCTATGTTGTGAGATTACCATAACACTGTGGCTAGCTTTTTGTGAACTAGTATTTCCTGTTTGAGTTTTTTTGCCTACAAATCCCATAATAAAATTTCCCTCCCTCCCACACATCAGCCACCCCACCCATTGAAACATAAATGAGCTGCATCCATTCAAAAGACCTGTGTTTTTCAGTCAGGGTGCCTACAGCTATTGCATTATTTGCAGATTGATCTCTCTCCTACCAAGCGATCACTCCACCCATTGAAGCAGACAGGCTCCCTGTCATCAGCTGACTAGTGAGTCAGGTCTCGGCTGCATTGCAAGCTGGGAAAAATCTGAGACAACAGTCATTTTGTATGCTGATAAAAATAAATATTGGGGTGAAAATCACAGAAGAATTGTGAGAAAACCGTGACACACAGGTATAGACACTATATTATGAACTACACTAAGTTCACAGCCCGTGTAGCATAGTCAAATAAAAAATATTCCTGGAATACCCCTTTAAAATGAGAAAAGTGATATGTGTACTTTCTTTTGAAATGTATGTACTCGGCGAGGAGTATAAGCATTTTAAGATTTTCATACTTCTGCAAGACTGTCAGGACAGCACATCACGCTGATAAATGGATAAGCAATGCCATGAAAATGTTTTGCTTCATTGACCTAGATAGATGACTCTTTACTTTTCAGGATCTGCAAACGTCCTACCTCTCAGACTCCAAGGAGGATGAGTCTATAGCTTCTGAAACATCAACATCTGTTGCTTCCTCCTATCCCCCTGAAGAAACAGAAGAAGAAAGGAAGAGTGCCTTAGAAAAGAGTATGTAAGTGAGTCCATTTTGGGTATATGGGGGGCAGATAATTTTATATTCTGTATATGCATGATGTATATATCTTATCTAAACATACTAAGACATAGCGATTAACCATAATATTAATACAAGTGAAGTGAATATCATTATCTCATTACAATCACACCTGTCATTGGGTGGGATATATAAGGCAGCAAGTGGAAATAGACCCCTTCATGGCACTGGTATTCTCTAATGGCAATATATAAGGGGCTTGTCCACTACTGGAATATCCCAGAAGCTTTTTGGTACAATAAGTAACTTTATTTTGTTACAGAGAGGCACAACATGCTTGAAACAGGCATTTGGTGGTTTTGGTTCATGCCTTGTGGGTTAATACTCTTGTAAAGGACTTTAATACCAATTTTAACTTAGGCAATGTCTGTGCTGCTGTGGGTCTTCATTCCCTAAGTATATTCCCTGCCAAAGCCTACTTTGCCTTGGCTTCTCTTATTGGATTGCACCATCCGCTTGAGGGTACATTGACATACACTTGACTTTTGGTTTGTCCACCCGGCAGACTTACCCCTTTACTAGGTGAGTTATTTAATGGTTAAAGTGTGAATTCACCCTCTCTTACCTGTTGCATCTTTCGGAAGTATATTGTCATCTGCTGAATGGTTTTTAGGAACAGAACAAAGAGCTTAAAGCGGTATTCCAGGCAAAAACTTTTTTTTATATATCAACTGGCTCCGGAAAGTTAAACAGATTTGTAAATTACTTCTATTAAAAAATATTAATCCTTCCAATAGTTATTAGCCTCTGAAGTTGAGTTGCTGTTTTCTGTCTAACTGCTTTCTGATGACTCACGTCCCGGGAGCTGTCCAGCTCCTATGGGGATATTCTCCCATCATGCAAGGGATATTCTCCCATCATGCACAGCTCCCGTGACGTGACATCATGATTGAGCAGGTAGACAGAAAACTTCTGAAGCTAATAACTATTGGAAGGATTAAGATTTTTTAATAGAAGTAATTTACAAATCTGTTTAACTTTCCGGAGCCAGTTGATATATATGAAAAAGTTTTTGCCTGGAATACCCCTTTAAGGTGGTTATATCTTGGCTACCAAATTCCGTAGCTTTCACACCAAATGAGCATCTCTAGGATGTGCTAGGAAAACTAATTTTATCAATGGAGACCACAACTTACAGGGCTTAAAAGATCTGCTGCTAATGTCTTACGGCCGTATTAAATGGCCCGAGCCCGTCTGTAGACAAATACTCACCTTGGTGGTCAGTGCTCACTTACAGAGCCTTCACAGGGCTTGATCAGTTGTGTGGCTGCGCTGCTTGAACGACCGCTGTATCATTTATATGGCCCTTACCTGCAATCAGCTGTCGGTCGCACATAACACATTACACGGGGAGATGTGCGGCCAACAGCAGGTGAAAGTGGAAAGATCAGATGACGAATAAATGTATGCATCTGGCTAGCCCTATTAGCGATATCCGCCTAATTGGCCAATAATCATCTCATGTAATAGGGCCCTTAGTGCCAGATTCCAGAAGAATCCCTCTTTTTGACCCAGGAAATAGATATAAACTTTTGGTTCCGACTGTTTAATAGGCCCCACCTTGCATATTATTCCATCATTTGGTGCACATTTAAAGCCTAAAATTGTTATATTCCAAAGAATTTTGCACTTATATTTGGATGGGGAATAAGATGTCTAGGGGCGGAGTACCCCGTATGTAAAATTTTATTCAGGCATATAGAAGTACATATAAAAATGCATCTTTTATACAGTCAACCATGCGTTTCTATCTTTGTTCAAAAAGTTGAGAGGGCTGCAGGTAAATCTATGCTTCTTCTGTATAGAAAGCAGGGCTGGGCGGTATACCGGTTCATACCGAATACCGAAATTTTTGTGCTGCATGATATGAATTTTAACCCATACCACAATACCAGTTTGGCCCCTCCCCCTCGGGAATGAATGTATTATCAGCCCAGCGCTGCGCTGTCCCCACATCGGGGAACTAATTATATGTGACCTCCGAGCTCTGTTCTGCCCCCCCCCCCCCCAATTAATTATTAGCGCTGCGCTGTCCCCATCAGGGTACTACTCACATGTCACCCGCAAGCGCTGCCCTCCTCGTACTGTTTGTTGCGGCCGCCAGTGCTGAGACTCTATACCAGTGGTCTCCAACCTGCGGATCTCCAGATGTTGCAAAACTACAACTCCCAACATGCCCGGACAGCCGTTGGCTGTCCGGGCATGCTGGGAGTTGTAGTTTTGCAACATCTGGAGGTCCGCAGATTGGAGACCACTGCTCTATACTGTGTGGTATCCCTATGCCCGGGCTGCAAAAAATAAACAAAAAAAACTTTAACTCACCTCCTGTTGGTCCGGTACGGCCTCACTTGTTTCCTGGGGACGGGAACGTCGGAGAGCTGTCAGCCTATCACCAGCCGCAGCGATGTTCCGCCTCGGCCAGTGATAGGCTGAGCCCACTGTCATGTAAGAAGCCGGCCAGAGCTACTTACATGACAGTGGGCTCAGCCTATCACTGGCCGAAGCGGAACATTGCTGCGGCCGGTGATAGGCTGACAGCTCTCCTACGTTCCCGTCCCAAGCGTAAGGCCGACGTAGGTGCGTTAAAGTTTATTTTGTTTACCTTTTGCAGCCCGGGCATAGGGATACCGCACAGTATAGAGTGTCAGCGCCGGCGGCCGCAACAAACAGGACGAGGAGGGCAGCACTTGCAGGTGATATGTGAGTATTTACCCCGATTGGGATGTGGGCTCATAATTAATATGGGGGGGGGGGGGGCGGGGGGGCTAGAAAATACCATTATATACCGTGGAACCGCCAAAAGTTTAAAAAATACTGTGATACACACATTTGGTCATACCGCCCAGCCCTAATAGAAAGATGGGTGAGCCTATTGCTTGACATTTGCTTCCCCAGAAACAAATATAACGAGGAAATAAGGAAAAAATAAGGAACAGCACAGTAGAGGGGAAACACTCCTCATAATGGAGAACCCTAGGGCCAGTGTTATGTATGGTAAAGGCCATGGCTGGCTGGGTTGATTGTATGTACGGAGGGAAATGCTGGTCTGCTGATAAGTGACTGAGGAAAAAAAAACAGAGACTTATTGGAGGATTTTTCCTATGCCCTGACGATGGGAGGGGGTTCCGGGGGACGTGACTGATCGCTGGTTCTTTCCTCACCCACCAACCTCAGGATCTGACTGGGAGCGTGGTCTGAGCCTGGCAGCAGAGATTACTGTGCCCTGTGTTTAATGGCTGGTGTCACTGCAGCCAGACATCCCATTAGATCTGCAAGTGATGACATTCATGTACCAATTCTATTTAAAGAACAAGGGAGCGTGACCCTCCAGATAGCTGCAATTAATGAGTGGCCTTTCCCGTTTATTCAGTATTATAGACAAACTTACAGGAAGATTATTTATATATATATATATATATATATATATATATATATATATATAGCAGAGCTGATTTTGTCAGTGTAGTAGTTCTAAGTTTGTGATTAGATCTTATCTGTGGCTTTCCGTTTGTAATCACACTTGGTTACCGTATATTATTGATGTGTTACTGTACCAAACATAAGTAGATGCACATTAAACATATCAAATGTAACTTTTTTGAATAAAATAAGGGCAATTTCAGGAACATGGCACTGCTATTTCTATATAGTAGTAGTAGTGCTCAATGGCAGAACATTGGGATCCACCCATATGAGATGCACATAAAGGGTTAAAACAGCAGGGCCACAGGTAATGCACTGTAAGTCACTTAACTAGAGTTATTAGGTGCTGAAAAACAAATTCTAAGAAAAAAAATAATAATAAAAATGAGAGTTAAAGGACAACTGCAGCGGCATTACACTTATCCCCTATCCACAGGATAGGGGATAAGTGTTTGATCGCAGGGGGTCCGACCGCTGGGACCCCCCCCCGATCTCCCTAACGGGGCGCTGCCATTAGCGCTCATGGTGAGCGCTAAGGCGCGTAGCGTTGACCTAGAGGTCGACGGTGACGCCCCATCTCCTCCCCGTCCCTATACAGTTCTATGGGGGATGCGGGGAGGCACGAATGCTGCCTTCCCGCCTCTCCCATAGAGATGTATGGAGGAGGCGTGCCGGCTACAACGTCATGCTGCGGCTGGCACGCCCCCTGCACGGGAGAGCCGCAGCCCCGTACAGGAGATCGCCGGGGGCCCCAGCATTCGGACCCCCTGTGATCAAACACTTATCCCCTATCTTGAGGATAGGGGATAAGTGTTTGTAACGCTGCAGATGTCCTTTAATAGGGAAGTATGGAAAACTAAGTGTTGTTTTTTCTTTTGGTGTTTTTCACCCCTTTCTGTCATTTTTAGGCCTAGGGTTATTTTTCCAAACTTGCAGTATGTTAAGGTTATGGGCCCAGATTTATCAAACTGTGTGAGAGAAAAAGTGAAGTGATTTCCCTACAACAACCAATCACACGAGCTGTGATTGGTTGCTGTGGAAAAATCTCTCCACTTTTTCTCTCACACAGTTTGATAAATCTGGGCACATTATGTTTCCTTTTTTTTTTTTTTTTTTTTAAGAAGTTTATGGATTTATTGGTTTTAAATTTGGTTTTTTTTTCTGCCATTGTTTATCCCCTAATGTTTTCAGTGGAACCATTGAGTCACATGAATGAATGACTTTTAATGATTGACTTTTAATAAGACAACTGCAGAAAACAAAATGCCAAAAAATAGACGCTTACACTAAACCCCACAAAAAAACAGGGAAAAAAAGATGTGTGGAATGCCAGCCTTAGGGCCACTGCAAAGGAGGTTGAGGCTGCTGCGCCCCCCTTTTTTTCACCTTCTTCAGACATATTTAAAGACACCCTGTCAATCTATTAATGGCAGTGATGTTGCTCTCCATATGACACAGTAGATCTCACTTCAGTAGCAGCTTGATGTCTAATATTACTTTTTGCGCAGCATTAGACACACTGCTAGGTTTACACACCGCCTAGAAACTACACTGTGAAAAAAGCCAACAAATCTAAACTACTGTAAAATTCACTATGAAATATTGTGGGGATTCTTACTGCAGAATTTAGCGGTGGATCTCATTTGCGCTGAAAATCTTCAGCATTGTCTCAACAGACAGGACAAATACAGACTGTGCCTAGATTCTGCTGAATACGTTTCAAACCATCCACTTACATGGGACTGTATAGTACATTATTATGCATGGATCGATTTTACATGCATTGTACTATGATTTCTTATGGATTTACACTGTGTAGTCTGTACATTAAATCCACTGCCAGATCTTAGCTAACCCAAAGCATCCTTTATATCTTTCCCAACTCCTATGAGCTGGACTGACTGGGGGTCCCTGGCCCTATTTAGAATTTAGGTTGCCAGTAGATCTGCACAGGCAGGGGAATGATATAGTAGCCGCAGTTGAACCTAGGTTAGGGCTACTCCTTGGTGTCCATCGTCTGCATCATTTCTGGACACGTTGCGTCTTCATAGTCAGCATCTTATTCTTCTGTAGTCGTGGGAAACTACTTGATGTTTTCATGTGTTCTTCCTATGATAGGGTATTGTACCAAAGCTTTGGCTGTGACAAGTTGTGATAGTCCCGTAAACCATAGAGCCAACTAATGGATGATACCATACTATTACTACTTGCCCCTTCATGCTATACCACATTTCTAAATGGTTAATAAACTTTGACTCCTCGCTCTTCATTACAGGTATGTCTTAATGGAATTAATAGAAACTGAGAAAATGTATGTTGACGATTTGGGTCAAATAGTAGAGGTAAGATTATATACTTCTGTATATAGAGTATGCTGGTATATATGGTGTACATAAAGTCTGCTATGATTGATCCTTAATAAATGGTTCTTATCTATTAAATATGATTATAATGCTTTGGTTGGGCACTGATCTGCTGCGTCACTACCACATTGTGTGAATACAATCCTATGCTATTGCTTGTCCCATATGCTTGACAACTGTGTTGAATTATAGTGAAAAATAGGAGGCAGCAGAAACGTTTGAGCTGTAACAGACAATTGCTTATGTACAACTCCCTGGTTGTAACCATTAGTTACATTTGTAAGAGATTTGTACATTCTGATAAAAACTGAATCCTTTTTTTAATTATGATATATTCAGAAAATCCTCAGACCTTTTCTCTTTTTTCAGATTTTGCTATGTTGCACAAACCCAAGTGTCTCCCATCATTATGCACTTAAAGGGAAAAAAATTTTTTTTAAATCAACTGGAGCCAGAAAGTTAAACAGATTTGTAAATCACTTCTATTAAAAAAATCTTAATCCTTCCAGTACTTATTAGCTGCTGAATACTAGAGAGGAAATGGTTTTCTTTTTGGATCACAGTGCTCTCTGCTGACATAATGAGCTCTGGTGACATCTCTGTCCATTTTAGGAACTGACCAGAGCAGCATATGTTTGCTATGGGGATTTTCTCCTACTCTGGACAGTTCTTAAAATGGACAGAGATGTCAGCAGAGAGCTGGAAGGATTAAGATTTTTAATAGAAGTAATTTACAAATTTACCCCTTTAATACCCCATAAAGTGAAATCAAAATGTTAAACATCTTTGCTGATTTATTGATAAGAACAAACTTAAATCTTGCATGGACATAAGTATTCAGACACTTTTTCAGTACTTAGTTGAAGCATCTTTGGCAGAGATTACAGCCTCCAGTCTTCTTTGGGATGATTTGCACACCATGATTTTGTGGATTTTCTGACATTTTTCTCTGCAGATTCTCTCAATGTCTGTCAGGTCGATGGGGACCATCAGTGAAAGCCATTTTCAGATCTGTCCAGAGATGGTTAACTGGGTTCAAGTCAGAGTTCTGGCTGGCCCACTCAAGAACATTCCCGAAGCCGCTCCTGTGTTGTCTTGGCTGTGTGCTTAGGGTCATTGCCTTGTTGGAAGGTGTGGGTTCAGCCCAATCTGAGGTCCAGTGCACTCTGGATTAGGCTTTTATTAAGACTGACTATTTTTGTAGTTTGCTCTATTCAGCTTTGCCTTAACCCTAACCAGAATTCCCATGCCAGCCACCAAGAAAACCCTCACAGCATAATGCTGCCCCCACCATGCTTCACTGTAGGGATGGTATTGGCAGGTGATGAGCAGTGCCTGGTTTCCTCAAGACATGATGCTTAGAATTTTGGCTAAAAAGTTCAATATTGGTTTTCAGGGAATATTGTTTATCAGAGTCTAAAAGTCTTTTTTACACACTTCAGATGGGCTTTCACATGTCTTTAACTGAGCAGAAGCTTCTTCTTTCTGGCCACTCCACCGTAAAGCCAACATTAGTGGAGTCTTGCAGTGATGGCACACAGGCTCTTTGGAGTGACCATTTGGTTTTTGGTCACCTCTTTTGCATGACTATAATCCCCAGGTTACTTAGCTTGTTGGGGCAGCACGCTCTAGGAAGGGCCCTGGTTGTTAAAAACATCTTCCATTAAGGAAATGTGTAGCCTTCAGCGCAACAGTCCAAAATTTGTTTGTACCCTTCCCCAAAACTTCCACACAATCTTGTGTCTGAGCTCTACAGGCAGTTCTTTTGCCTCATGGCTTGGTTTTGGCCCTGATATACATTGTCAGCTGTGAGATCTTATATAGACAGGACTGTGTCTTTTCAAATGCTGTTTAGTCAGCTTAAATTACCACAGTTAACTCCAACAAAGGTGTAGAAACATCTCAGATGATCAAAAAAAATGGAAGAACCCAGAGCCAAAAGAGTCATAGCAAAGGGTCTGAATACTTTGGTGCATGCTAGATTTTTGTTTTTCCTTTTTTAATCAATTTAGAAAGGTTTCTAAAATTCTTTTTGCACATTTTTATAATGGGGTATCGAGGGCAGATTGATGGGGGGAGTGAAACTTTATTGTTTTAAGATTTTAGCACAAGTTTAAAACATAAACTGTTTAAAAAGTTATCGAGCCAGAAAACATTCTGAATGCATTGGATATCTCCTGTATTTAAGTATGTCTCTACAAAGTGAATGTGCGGTCCCCTAGGGCATCATTCTGATAAATAAATGATAGGAGGTTCCTAGAGAATACTAAGTTGGCCTTCACTCAAATCTACATTATTTGTTTCAGATTCTGCATACAAATGCATGTGAATCATAAAAGTAACTATGAAGGGGAACTTATCATGACTGCTATTTCTTATGCCATAACGGCATAAGAAATAGCATCAATGGCATAAAAAATGGCGTAAACCTCTTGATAAATTTTGTGCTACTATTGTATGCCTGAAAACTGGTGTACCAGCTTAATAAATTGTTCCCAATTTGTGAAACTGTAAGGGCAGGGTCACACACAGCACATACGCAGTGTATTTCATGCTGTGTGACATATGCCGCAGATGCACTATGAGCAGACACACAGGGCTTCCCCCCATCGCAGCCCTTTGTGTACAATAAGGTTTGAAGGCGGGCCTGCACATCACAGTTACATCGGTGTGCTGGCCCTGCCTCCAAACCTTACTGCCCACACAGGGCTGCGGCAGGGAAAGCCCTGTGTGTCTACTCATAGCACATCATATATCCCTCTACCCGTCGAATTTCACGCAGTGTAAAATACACTGCATTTCCACTATGTGTGACCCTACCCTAAGGTTGTATTCACGCGTACAGTATCCTGCACATATTTAATGTGAAGGATTTCAAGAAGCAGATTTTATGCTGCAAAATTCAATGTAAACTAAATGACTAAACATAGCTTTTAATCTGCAGCTTCAAATCTTGTTCATCAATTATGTAAAGGATATTGTACTTGTGAATACAAAGCTTATAACCCTGCTACAGTACTGTGTACAGTAAGGACCATGTAAAATTCAAGGCTTTGTGTCTAATGCATGTTGCTTTTTTTGTGGGGAGGTTGGTCCACTAGTTGCTGTATTTCAAAGTTTTCGATTGTCATTGGAGGTAATGGGGGACCTACTATCCTCCCAAGCTGATTCCCCAAATTGTAACGGGAGGCATACTTCTCCAACTACAATCATTACAACATTTATGGATCAGTGAAAGCTGGAAGCAGGGAATGGTGCTTGTCAACCAGGAAGGTATATCATGAGATCTCTTGCTGTCGAGCTGCTCACCAAAAGCTTTCTAAAGAGGTTTTTCAGGCACAATCTCCAATGTACCTTCTGTAGAATACCCTTTTTATGCAAAAATGGATGACTTTAAAGGGGTACTCCACCCCTAGACATCTTATCCCTTATGCAAAGTATAAGGGATAAGATGTCTGATCGCGGGGAACCCCCGCAATATCCCTGCTGCACCCGTCATTCGTTTAGAGCGCTGGGTGCAGTGCCGGAGGCTCTTGATGTCACGGCCACGCCCCACTCGTGTTGTCACGGCCACGCCCCCTCAATGCAAGTCTATGGGAGGGGGCATGACAGCCATCACGCCTCCTCCCATAGACTTGCATTGAGGTCGCATGGCCATGATGGCACGAGCAGGACAGCACGATCTTCTGCCCTGCATCGCCAGTCATCCGGCACGGAACAAAGTTTGCCACAGCCGAGATAGCGGGGGTCCCCAGCAGTGGGACCCCCATGATCAGACATCTTATCCCTATGCTTTGGATAGGGGATAAGATGTATAGGGGCGGTGTACCGCTATAAGTATAGTGGTTATATATATATATATATATATATATATATATATATATATATATAGTGGTCTCTATTATGGCAGTAATTTATAAAATTTGAGCAAACGCCTTACAACCTAAGCAGTTCAGTGCTAGAAGACTTAGTTATTACCCTCTAACAAACAGAGAAGAAGAGAAACAAACAGAGCCAGCTGATATAACACAAGCAGAAAATAGGGCTGATGGAGCTAATGGAAAGAAGGAGCATGGTGGGATATAGTGCTCCAGAGTAAGCCCTTTGGGATGTGTGCAGCCTCATGCAACCACTGGGATATTTATGCTCCTTTGTTCACGGATCATGCACAGAACAACCAGGTCAATCATAGCATGGAACATTCACTGACTGCTCTTTGTATCATGGTCTGAGATAGCCATGACTAATCACATCATACTGTATTTTTGACTATAGGCTTTTCAAAACTTGGAATGTTTTAAAAGTTTTTTTTTCTTCTCTTCACCTCATGGAAAGTTTTTTTTTTTTTAATCAGAATATTGCAATTACTCATTGTTTTGTCAATATGGATAGACTTAGGCAGTTGCTATTATTTGTAAAGGAAACACTTTTTACATGGATACCTGAAAGCAAAATAGTGAAAATGACAGCAGCACACTGCTAGCACTAAGATACATGTAAGATATAACACATTTTACAATACCGCTATAGAGAAAAAATAGAGGTTCTTAGCCTACCATTTGGCCAAATAGTTTGTACCATCCCACCACGTTAAGGTTATCTGGGACAGGCTCTACACTATAGATATGCCCAGGGGGTCAAGAGCTGGGAAAAAAGCGTGGGAACTCACTCAAGATTTCCTCTCAGTGCTGGTCCTGCAGGATTCCTGCTAAAGGGATCAGTGTTTTTGCTGTGGAAAAAGTGCAGGAACTTCATTCCCATGCATTCTTGGAGGATTTGAGCCATGGATAAGTCTCTCTTGAGCTAGCACTAAGCTTACAGTTTCTGGACATGTATGATCTGCCAATTCCACTTGGTAATTTTAAGCAGGGAGTAGCTGGATCCTACATGCTAAAAAAAAAAAAAAAAGTAAACTTAGAGCCCAAGAGAAGCATATATATAGTGTAGGGTTCATCACGATGAGGTCACCTTACCGTGGTGGGATGGTACACTCTGTTTAGTCAAATGGTAAGCTAAGAACCTCTATTTTTCAAATTTTAAAAGTGTCATATTATTCATGTATCTTAGTGCTAGCAGTGTGCTGCTGTCATTTTCTTGTTTTTATTTTATATTTTATATTTCAGCTACAGCAGGTTGCACCTGCATACTTATAACATCTAAAATAGATGTTATTTTTGTTTTAAATATTTCTTTGTTTTTTGTGTATTATTTTAAATTATATATATATATATATATATATATATATATATATATATAGTCATGACTGTAAATGTTGGCATCCCTGAAATTTTTCTAGAAAATGAAGTATTTCTCACAGAAAAGGATTGCAGTAACACATGTTTTGCTATACACATGTTTATTCCCTTTATGTGTATTGGAACTAAACCAAAAAAGGAGGAAAAAAACTATCTTGAAACAATCTTATTTTTACACAATTTTGAAAGGGTGCCAATAATTTTGTCCAGCCCATTTTTGGGGTTTTGTGTGACATTATGTCCAATTTGGTTTTTTTTCTTCCCTTTTTTGGTTTAGTTCCAATACACACAAAGGGAATAAACATGTGTTACTGCAATCCTTTTCTGTGAGAAATACTTCATTTTCTAGAAAAATTTCAGGGATGATTCAGCTCATGAATTTTGGTTGGAATCCTGGATGACTATAGTCACAGTCGTGTTAACTTGTGGTTCGATAACATTAAAGGAGTATTCTAAGCTAAAACTTTTAACCCCCGCTGTGGCCGGGCTGTAAAACTATACATAATAAACTTTCACTCACCTGCCTACGATCCCCCGTTGTTCCGATATCGCCGTCCCGTTCTCCGGTCCCGGTCTCTTCCACTTCCTGCGGGTCGGTGACTTCACTCTGCAATTGGCCTATCAGCGGCAGCAGCCATGGCCCGTTGCGGCCGCTGATAGGCTGAGCACAGAGTGAAGTCACCGACCCGCAGGAAGTGGAAGAGACTGGGACCGGAGAATGGGACGGCGATATCGGAACAACGGGGGATCATAGGCAGGTAAGTGAAAGTTTATTACGTAGAGTTTTACAGCCCGGCCACAGCGGGAGAAAAAAAATTTCAGTTGGAGAACTCCTTTAATTGCAATTTAGCAGCACAACATTTCACTGTTAATGATGCCCAGAAACGTCGCTGTGTAACCCAAGCCTAATCTTCAGGTGCTTTCTGGGATCTGTACACTTGTCTTTCTTTTCATTATAGATTGTTTATTATGTTCCAACTTTTACTGAATGTCACATTTTCTCTGTAGGGTTATATGGCTACAATGAGTGCTCAAGGAATTCCTGAGGACATGACGGGAAAAGACAAAATTGTATTTGGAAATATTCACCAGATATACGACTGGCACAAAGAGTAGGTGGACAATGCATGATTACATATACAGTTAATATAAAATACAAGGTAATAGGGGGGCCTTTAGAAAGAATAGCAAAGATCCCTCCCCTCCCCCCTCTCTAATGGACCAGTTTATCAGTAATTGTGAGCCATAGGAATCTTTGCATGCTATCAAATATCCAAAGGATAGGGGGTAAGATGTATGATCGCATGGGTCCAGCCGCTGGGGACCCCTGTAATCACGTTGCAGCCCCCCCGCCCCAGCATTCTGTGCCAGGAGATGCATCCGAGACAGGGACGTGACATCACGGCCACGTTCATTCATGTCTATGGGAGGGGGCGTGACAGCCATCACGCCCCCTCCCATAGACATGAATGGAGGGGCAAGCTTTCAATGTATAGCAAGCTTTCAAGACAACTTACAGCAGGTCACTTCATCAGGCATGATATCCTGATGAAGAGATCCAAGTTGTCTTGAAAGCGTGTTGAATAACATCATTTATTATGGTTAGCCACAAAAATGAATCATATCTGCAAGAATGTTATTTGGTTTCGCACTGATCTAGCTATATTTTCCATGGTAATTTCATACTTTAACTGTAACTAAATTGTTACTTATGTCTTATACTGACTTTTCATGTATTGTTACATTACAGCTATTTCCTTGGTGAACTTCAAAAGTGCCTTGAGGATCCAAACCGATTAGCACATCTCTTCATAAAACATGTAAGTTCTGCCTAATACTATTATGTTTGGTACAGGTCACATGATAGTAATCTATAAGTTTACATAAACATTAGCCATCATTACTTCTTAATTAATTATTTAATTAGGATTAACATTAAGATTGGAATACCAAAAAGAAAAAGTTGTAAAATTATAGAATTCACAAGAGGGATAGGCATGGTAATGATATGAACATGATAAAATGGAGACAAAATATTAAAAATATCTCAGCATGAGCACAATGCACAGAAATCTGTACACTTACACACCTTAGCATGCTATCAGTGAGGTTATTAATGGTTGTCTATACGTGTGTATAGAAAAAGCAACCCGGCACAGGTGAGCACAGAAAAATACAGATGAGCCAATAAAAATGGAAAAACGCAGAAGGCAAAAAATGCAAAAAAATTATTTATGCAAAAAAATTGTAATGCCAAACATGGACCAGGTGTGAAAATAGGTGGAGGTGCAAGCGGAGAAATTGCAAGACGTAGTGAACAGAAAATAGAAAAAATACGCTGCACCACGGTATATTTTCAGAAGAAGTGAAGTTTATTCATCGGTGCTGTACATGTCGACAGGAGGGAAGGGAGGGGGAGCGGACATCAGCTCCGTAGAGCTGACCAGAAGCGACGAATCGTTTTGCAGTAAGTCTGCTTGTTCACGCTGCTGGGTGAAGTGCGCCGGAACCTGTCATAGTGACGTGAGTGAGTTAATACAATCAGGTGTGTGCAAGGTACGTACGTACAAAAAATGCACAAGGGAGGAGAGATAGATGAAAACATGTGACTATGCATCAGAGCAGAGGATATGTTACAATCAATAAAATCCAACGCTCAGGAAAATAATGTATAATAATTATGTTAATTTAAGGTGCATATATCACAATAAGGTGCCAAGAAATCTTAGAAGGTAAGGGATAATGTGCCATAAATTTACGGCGGAAAAAATATGTTTAAGATTCTGGCTAAAAGGTAGAAAAAAAGTTTTTTAAGGTGAAACAGATGATGCAAAACGATAAGTCCCTCGTAGGAATTAGGGGGGACAATACATATCAGAATACATGAATATTGTTAATAATAATGTTAATGAGAAAAAGATGGGTTACTGATAAATATGAATAAATAACAATTCATGAAATGAAAGCATTACGTTTGTTTTTTTCATTGAGACCTAGTCCCTCTGTGGCTCGCAGCTTCGATATCCAAATGGCCTCTTTTTGACATAAAGTGTTCTCTTTAGTCTTTCCTGGGTGGGGATATAGTATCCGTTCGATGCCTAGGAACTTCAGGCAAGCAGGATCTCCGGCATGCACATCTCGAATGTGTCCGGCTAATTTCGGTACTCCAGTGCCTAGTCTCGAGAGTCGTAAATGCTCCCTGAATCTGGTGAATAGGTTTCTAATGGTGGAACCCACGTAGAAAAGCTCGCATGGGCATACAAAATCGGTTCTACACGTTATCAAGTCCTATACGTGTATATCAATACCTCCAAAGCGATAATTCATTCCGGTGAGGAATTGAGGGCAGTAGGAGCAATGCCCACATTTATGATTACCAGAAGGGGAAGAAGAGGATAACCAGTTATTCCTGTTGGTATCTGGTCTCAATGAAAAAAACGAACTTAATGCTTTCATTTCATGAATTGTTATTTATTCATATTTATCAGTAACCCATCTTTTTCTCATTAACATTATTATTAACAATATTCATGTATTCTGATATGTATTGTCCCCCCTAATTCCTACGTCAGACTTATCGTTTTGCATCATCTGTTTCACCTTAAAAAACTTTTTTCCTACCTTTTAGCCAGAACATTAAACATATTTTTTCCACCGTAAATTTATGGCACATTTTCCCTTACCTTCTAAGATTTCTTGGCACCTTATTGTGATATATGCACCTTAAATTAACATAATTATTATACATTATTTTCCTGAGCATTGGATTTTATTGATTGTAACATATCCTCTGCTCTGATGCATAGTCACATGTTTTCATCTATCCCTCCTCCCTTGTGCATTTTTTGCACGTACGTACCTTGCACACACCTGATTGTATTAACTCACGTCACTATGACAGGTTCCGGCGCACTTCACCCGGATCACCGGCACTGCATATATAAGCCAGTGCCGACACTCCATTCAGCAGCGTGAACAAGCAGACTTACTGTGAAACAATTTGTCGCTTCTGGTCAGCTCTACGGAGCTGATGTCCGCTCCCCCTCCCTTCCCTCCTGTCGACATGTACAGGACTGATGAATAAACTTCACTTCTTCTGAAAATATACCGTGGTGAGTGCAGCGTATTTTTTCTATTTTCTGTTCATTAATGGTTGTCTGAGGAATGTTCTGCCACGCTGAATGTACTTGGGTGCACAGATCACCTAGATTCCCAGCTGACAGCTCTTTTTTGCTATTGCCTGAATGTGATTGATGAGAAGTTTGGAGATGCTGCAGGCCATGGTAGCACATTTAGGCCACAGAGGCTGCTTACAGTAGCATGAACAACATGGGGCCTGGTGTTGTTGTGTTGAAAAATGACCCCAGGAACGCTTTGGAGAAATGGCCGTACCACTGAAGAAATGGCCGTACCACATGTCCAGTGTCACATTACCAGTGTATCACTGAGCTGTTAGTGGATCTGTAATGAGGACAAGAGGGGTCCGGCTACTGTACATTGTGCCACTCCACACCATAATTCCGGGAGTAGGATTGGTATTCTCTTGTAAATGCTTCTTCATGGTGTTGCCCACATGGTCTCCAAACCATACTCGGCTTTTATTGTGTCTGACTGAAAAGGTAGATTGATCACTGAAGAAGATGAATGCTTTCTTGCTCTGCACCACGATAACCTATGAGAGGTAAATTTAACACCTGTAGCCGGATGTCTTGCTCGGAGCCCAATGTCACGCGAGCACGTTATCATGGTTTGAGGTTTTCCTCTTTATTCCTTTTGCTGTCATTTCAGCTTTTCATTGATATTCCAACCACTGGGTCACACAGCATTAAACAGTGTTGACATCTTAGTCTATGCATGTAGTGATAAAGCAAAGTCTCTGAATTCAAGGTATCTGTCCCTCTCAGTTTGCAACATACCTGGCACCGCAACAAACAGGAGCCATCGCACAATTGTGCTGTACTGATTTAAGCAAAGCCCCTCCTATGTGCCAGACATTGGAGCAGGTGCTTAAAGGGGTACTCCGGTACTCCAGCATTCTCAACATTTTGTTCAGAGCGCTCGGAGCAGGAGGCCGTGATCATTATGTCACGGCCACACCCCCCGTGATGCCACACACCCTCCATTCATGTCTATGGTAGGGGGAGTGTCGGCCAACACGCCCCCTCCCATAGACATGAATGGAGGGGGCGTGATGTGATGTCACAATGGGCATGGCCAGAACCCCACAACCACTGCTGCAGGAACCCGGCGTTTGTTTAGAATGCCGGGTGCTGCGGGAGATCGCAGGGCCCCAGCAGCGGGACCAATGCGATCAGACATCTTATCCCCTATCCGTTGGATACGGGATAAGATGTCTAGCAGCAGAGTACACCTTTACAATTAGATCCCTGCTACTTCCAACACCAAAAAAAAAATAAAGAAAATTTATATAGCTTTACTAACAACAAAATAACAGAGGAGCAGAGCCCCAGAAAAATGCCAAATGGGAGAGTGGGTAAAAAGGTATAACCCCATAACCTTCCTCTTGTGTGCAACCCTGCAGTTTGCATAAAGTTTTGCTAATGCCAGTGATTTAATAAACCATTTGACATCACAATTCTACATAACAGAAGAGCCTAGGGGAGTTCTGCTGAACAGAGGAATTTGTGAAGAGCACTATTTCTCCAAATGTGAAATAATGAATATATCAATGTGTTTTTCATTTCTGCAGGAGCGCAGGCTGCACATGTATGTGGTATATTGCCAGAACAAGCCCAAGTCAGAGCACATTGTGTCAGAATACATTGATACCTACTTTGAGGTGAGAAAGAGTATCTCTCTGTAATAAATAATTACATTTTTAGAGGTGAGTCCGGTATATGGGTTATTCCATAATATAAAGCAGTGGCATATTAGATGGGTGTGGTGGTCCCACTGTTATACTCGCAAAAATATAAGGTGCAAGTCCCTCCCATTGGCAATAGTGCCACTGGGATAAACAAGGATATAAGCTGCAATTTGCAAAAATTACTAATTGTTCAAAGTTCATGTGCAACAAAATGTAAAGGCATATGCAAAATGCTGATTCAATAACCACATAAAACGTGATCCAGAAAGCACCACGGACGCCCACCCCTACGACCATTTCGAATACATTTCCTTCTTCCGTGGGTGTTACCAAACAGGGTTAAGCTAGCCATGCATGTTTTTCCCAGAGGCACTATTGCCAATGGGAGGGACTTGCACCTTATATTTTTGTGTGTAGATCATCTGTATAACTCAACAACAAGTGTGCCCATAAGGCACTAAATCCTCTTTATCCCTACTCTATTAATTAAAACATAACTTTTATTTTTATTAATATTAAATTAATATTGCAAACAAGGGGAATATTAATCCACTGGAATCGAATCCACTATCCTCTCCAAATCGTTTTGTATACACTGTTCGATTGAACTAGTTATTGAAGAGGATATTCAGTACTGTATTAGTGCTAGTTAGAGGCTTATTGTGCCAATACTGAAGGCAGTTGCACCTGCAGTGTTCATCGGGTGTTCATCGGGACTGGATGTGCTACCATATGGGAACTCTTTAGCTACTGACCCTTGGAACAAGTGGACCACAATGTTTTGTCTTGTTATAATTCCTAAGCACCACACTTTATACCTAGTCATCCGAGCTATTGCAGAAAACTGATCTTTAATTATAACAAAGCGAAAGAACGGTCCTATTATATTGTTAGTCTATTAAATGCCATATTTCCAATGACATATTATGGATTTACCTATCCTGTTGCAGGAATTGAGGCTACAGCTGTCACATCGCCTGCAACTCAATGACCTACTTATCAAACCCGTGCAGAGGATCATGAAGTACCAGCTGCTGTTAAAGGTATGAGGCATATTAATCCCTCCCCAATTGTTCGCTTGGTACAGTTCACTTCATTTTACAAATCAGATTATGCAATCGAGTCCACCTGTCATAATGCGTTACCATTTGCACATTCCAATATGACATTTATTATTATTAGTGAGTTAACTTCAAAATTGTTCCTTTCCTTTTATCTACTGGAATCTCCCACAGAAATCCAGCGGCAATGTACACAAAATGAAGACACAGCACAGATATAAGTACAGTGGTTTACAAAATAAGTACATTTCAATTATTCTCTAAATATTGCAGACCTACAAAAATGACAACTTTTTGATATATATATTCTTTGTATTCTGAAACTATTACAAGTTATATATTGTGTTATATAGTCAGTGTAAGAAAAGAATATGGCCTAGCACTGCTAGCTAAGCACGGGTAAAACAATGTCAGGGTGCCCTGTCAGGGTGCCATAAAGAATTAAGGTGCAGAAGTAGCTGCACTCACGGGGCATAGAAGGCTTCTCATACTTTATACAGTTTCATGTGTGGGGAAGGAGAAACAGAGGCAGGTTCTATTATATGCCATCATTTGTGACATTCGGCTTTATGGGTAAAAAAAATACCCCCTAGAGGATCTACGGGCGCTTAAATCAGATACAAAAACCTTGGGGATTTGACTCCCCTCAGGGAAACCCTGAATAGACACCCTCTCTGGTCTAAACTTAACTTTTAATTTTTTACCAAATAATAATGAAATAGTGCTCAAATTGCCCACTAGGTGGCAGTGTGTGATTTAAAATTACAATCCCTTGTGTGTTAATTTTCAGTTATATGGCATGCTATGCATGGATGTCGCTGATCACGGGGCTCTGTTTGCAGTTCTCTGCTAAGATGCCGTCTACAGACATAGCATCACAGAACTCCGTGATCCATCCATATTCTAATACCGGGATTGAGCTAAAATCTGTTCTCCTCTGTTTTAACGTTTCGCCAGCCAAATCTGGCTTTTTCAAGAGCGTGAGGTACCACTGAGGTTGGATGGATGGATCACAGAGTTCTGTGATGCTATGTCTGTAGACGGCATCTTAGCAGAGAACTGCAAACAGAGCCCCGTGATCAGCGACATCCATGCATAGCATGCCGCATAACTGAAAATTAACAAACACGGGATTGTAATTTTAAATCACACACTGCCACCTAGTGGGCAATTTGAGCACTATTTCATTATTATTTGGTAAAAAATTAAAAGTTACGTTTTAGACCAGAGAGGGTCTCTATTCAGGGTTTCCCTGAGGGGAGTAAAATCCTCAAGGTTTTTGTAGCTGGTTCGGCTTTATGAACCTACACCAGTCTTTAGAATGTAGGGGGCATTTGTCCTCACACAGTGAAGCTCCCAACCACTGCTGTACATGAAAATGCACCATGGTCTGATTCACTTGAATAGAGGCAGTCTATGTAAGCATCTTTGTGCAGGTAAAAAGCAGCAGGACCTACGTGTATAGATTGGTGGTTGTGTCCAGGCCTATTACATAACATAATAACATAGAAAAGACCCTTTAAAGTGTACCTAAACTTTATACAAACTTTTAAAATGTCAAACAGGCATTTCAGAAGTTTGGATCAGTGGGAACCCTGGTGCGGAGACACTCACCGATCATTAGAACGGAGTTTATGACACTTTCAAGGGGTCCTCCGTCCCTAGACATCTTGTCCCCTATCCAAAGGATAGGGGATAAGATGTCTGATCACAGGGGTCTCGCCGCGATCACCGTGCAGCACCCGGCATTCGTTTAGAGCGACGGGTTCAGCATGAGAGGCCCCTTCAAATCAGGACCCCGCCAAGCTCGTGACGTCATGGTCACACCCCCGTAATGCAAGTCTACAGGAGGGGCATGACGGTGATGTTACAAGCCTCCACCCCGCATCGACAGTCATCCGGCAGGGAGCGAAGTGCGCCTGATGTCTGGGGTGCCGCAGCCGAGATCGCAGGGGGTCCTCAGCGGTAGGATCCCCGCGATCAGACACCTTATCCCCTATCCTTTGGATAGGGGATAAGATGTCTAGGGGCTGAGTACCCTTTTAACCCCTTGGGAACGAAGCCCATTATGACCTTAAGGACCAGAGCATTTTTTGCTAATCTGACCACTGTCACTTTAATACACACTCAGGGTATATAACTCAGGCATCCAACACCAAATAGATACACAAGTCCCTAGGTGAGACAAATTCAATAAATACTCTTAGAACAAATATTCACCAAGGCCCAAGATAAAACAAAAACTTGATTTAGTAAACTGAAAATCACATAGTATAGTACACAGACAAACTGTATGTGCTGGGATGGGGGATAGGGTACAGCTGAAATGCTATACTAAAGACCCTGCCTATCTAGGAAGGGAACTCCTAATGTTAAGTGTGCATAGGGTTTAGGGAACACATTACATAATATAGTTAGTTAGTGAAAACAGGCCTCTCTTGCCTATGCATTTCGCCCACAGATGATAAGGGCTCATCAGGAAGTGAGAGGACTTCACAGAGTGTTAATACAGTGGGGATCAAAAGTTTGGGCACCCCAGGTAAAAATTTGTATTAATGTGCATGAAGAAGCCAAGGAAAGATGGAAAAATCTCCAAAAGGCATCAAATTACAGATTAGACATTCTTATAATATGTCAACAAAAGTTAGATTTTATTTAAATAATTTACACTTTCAAAATAACAGAAAACAAAAAATGGCATCTGCAAAAGTTTGGGCACCCTGCAGAATTTATAGCATGCACTGCCCACTTTGCAAAGCTGAGACCTGCCAGTGTCATGGATTGTTCTCAATCATCATCTGGGAAGACCAGGTGATGTCATTCTCAAAGGTTTTAAATGCCCAGACTCGTCTGACCTTGCCCCAACAATCAGCACCATGGGTTCTTCTAAGCAGTTGTCTAGAAATCTGAAACTGAAAATAGTTGACGCTCACAAAGCTGGAGAAGGCTATAAGAACATAGCAAAATGGTTTTAGATGTCGATATCCTCTGTTCAGAATGTAATTATGAAATGGCAGTCATCAGGAACAGTGGAAGTTAAAGCAAGATCTGGAAGACCAAGAAAAATATCAGACAGAACAACTCGCAGGATTGTGAGAAAATTCTAAACCCACGTTTGACTGCACAATCCCCCCAGAAAGATTTGGCAAACACTGGAGTTGTGGTACACTATTCCACTATAAGATCACTATAAGAGATACTTGTACAGATAAGGTCTTCATGGAAGAGTCATCAGAAGAAAACCTCTTCTACGTCCTCACCGCAAAAATCAGCGTTTGAACTTTGCAAATGAACATATAGACAATCTACACATACAGAGAGGTGAAATCACCGGCACCGCTAGATGCATACACAGCTATATATTCATCCGGTCGTACGGACACCTGAACGGCCACTAATCCGGCACATGTATTTAGCACATAGAGTCCATGGCATGAGGGTAGACTGCACTATGACTGGGGGTGGTGCTCCTCTATCAGAAACGAGGTATTCCATATGATACATTCAAATAATTCAGAGCTTACTCACCCGGAGTTGGTCGCCGTACCACAAATTCCCGCACCGGTTATCCTCTGTCCATCAGGAATATCGCAGGAGATAGAGTGGGGGAGTTCTCAGACGCTGGCCACGGTCCGTATCACGCCCTCCGGCCTGATGAAGTGCTGGAGGGCGTGATACGGACCGTGGCCAGCGTCTGAGAACTCCCCCACTCTATTTCCCACGATATTCCTGATGGACCGAGGATAACTGGTGCGGGAATTTCTGGTACGGCGACCGACTCCGCGTGAGTGCGCTCTGAATTCTTTGGATGTTTCATATGGAACATATAAACAAGCCTGATGCATTTTGGAAACAAGTTCTGTGGACCGATGAGGTTAAAATTTTACTTTTTGGCCCGAATGAGCAAAGCACATTAAAAGAACCTCTGTCCAACTGTTAAGCACGGGGGTGGATCAATCATGCTTTGGGGTTGTATTGCAGCCAGTGGCACAGGGAACATCTCTCGAGTCGAAGGAAAGATGGATTCAATAAAATTTCAGCTAATTTTGGATGCTAACTAGATGCCATCTGTGAAAAAGTTGAAGTTAAAGAGAGGATGGCTTCTACAAATGGATAATGATCCTAAACACACCTCGAAATCCACGGGGGATTACATCAAGAGGCGTAAACTGAAGGTTTTGCCATGGCCTTCACAATCTCCAGACCTCAACATAATTGAAAATCTATGGATAGACCTTAAAAGAGCAGTGCGTGACAGACAGCCCAGAAATCTCAAAGAACTGGAAGACTTTTGTAAGGAAGAATGGGCAAAGATACCTTAAACAAGAATTGAAAGACTCTTGGCTGGCTACAAAAAGCATTTACAAGCTGTGATACTTGGCAAAGGGGGCAGTACAAGATATTAACTCTGCAGGGTGTCCAAACTTTTGCATACGCCATTTTTTTGTTTTCTTTTATTTTGAAAGTGTAAATGATGGAAATAAAATCGAACTTTTGTTGACATATTATAAGAATGTCTAATCTGTAATTTGATGCCTTTTGGAGATTTTTCCATCTTTCCTTGGCTTCTTTATGCACATTAATACAAATTTTTACATGGGGTGCCCAAACTTTTGATCCCCACTGAAACAAACAAAAGCACATACATAATAATGTTAATGATGTTAGTGCAATGTCCATAGGTTAGTAAAGGTCATTTAATGTCAGGTTGGGTCAATATCAGTTTAGTAGTTAAATAAATAACCAATGTAATATACTAAAACCATAGTTAAATCAAGAACAATATTTCAAATTGCATGGGTGAGCAGATATCACACCAAGTGGTCCATAAGATACAGATAGCATTTATGTTTATTATTCTATTGTGGAGTCCTCTCACTCCCTGATGAGCCCTTATCATCTGTGGGTGAAACGCGTAGGCAAGAGAGGCCTGTTTTCACTAACTAACTATATTATGTAATGTGTTCCCTAAATCCTATCCACATTTAGCATTAGGAGTTCCGTTCCTAGATAGGCAGGGTCTAGTGTAGCATTTCAGCTGTACCCTATCCCCCATCCCAGCACATACAGTTTGTCTGTGTACTATACTATGTGATTATCAGTTTATTAAATCAAGTTTTTGTTTTATCTTGGGCCTTGGTGAATATTTGTTCTAAGAGTATACACTGTCACTTTAAGCATTAATAACTCTTGAATGCTTTTACTTCTGATTCCGAGATTGTTTTTTTCATGACATATTCCACTTTGTTAGTGGTAAATTTTTGTAGATACTTGCATCATTTCTTGGTGAAAAATTCAAACATTTAATGAAAATTTAGAAAATGTTGCATTTTTCTACCTTTGAAGCTATCTGCTTGAAAGGAAAATGGATATTCCAAATACATTATATATTAATTCACATATACAATATGCCTACTGTTTGTTTGCATCATAAAGTTGACAAGTTTTTACTTTTGGAAGACATCAGAGGGCTTTAAAGTTCAGCAGCAATTTTCCAATTTTTCACGTGAATTTCAAAATCTGAATTTCTGAATTTCTCAGGGACAAGTTCAGTTTTGAAGTGAATTTGAGGGTCTTTGTGTTAGAAATACCCCATAGTGGACCCCATTATGAAAACTGCACTCCTCAACGTATTCAAAATGACATTCAGAAAGTTTGTTAACAGGAATAGCAGCATAGTGGAGGCGAAAATTCGAAATCTTCATTTCTTACACTAACATGTTCTTGTGTAGACCCATATTTTTTATTTCAACAAGGGGTTAAAGGAGAAAAAGAGCCCCAAAATATGTAACCCAATTTCTCTTGAGTAAGGAAATACCTCATTTGTGGATGTAGAGTGCTCTGTGGGTGCACTAGAGGGCTCAGAAGGGAAGGAGCGACATTGGGCTTTTGGAAAGCGAATTTTGCTGAAATGGTTATTGGGGGTATGTCTCATTTAGAAAGCCCCTATGGTGCCAGAACAGCAAAAAACACCCCACATGGCATACTATTTGGGAAATTACACCCCTCAAGGAACATAACAAGGGGTACAGTGAGCCTTAACACCCCACAGGTGTTTGACGAATTTTCAATAAAGTTGGACGTGAGAATGAAAATTTTTTCTTTTTCACTAAGATGCTTATGTTACCCCAAATTTTAATTTTTCACAAGGGGTAATAGGTGAAAATGTCCCCCAAAATTTGTAACACCATTTCTCTCGAGTAAGGAGATGTCTCATATGTGGATGTAGAGTGCTCTGTGGGTGCACTAGAGGGCTCAGAAAAGAAGGAGCTACAATGGGATTTTGGAGAGAGTATTTGGAATAGAAGTCGGAGGCCATGTGCGTTTACAAAGCCCCCATGGTGCCAGAACAGTGGACCCCCCCCCCCCCCCCCACACACACACATGTGACCCCATTTCAGAAACTACACCCCTCATGGAATGTAACAAGGGATGCAGTGAGCACTTACACCCCACTGGCCTTTGACAGATCTTTGGAACAGTGGGCTGTGCATATGAAAAATTAGTAATACTATGAGCAATAAAATACCCTTTTGGTGCATCATAATAACTGAGAAATCTTCGTAAAATATTCATGGTTTTGCTATAGTTACTATGAAAATACAAAATAATAGACTCCATTGTATAGTTATATACCAAGTGCAGCTGTTATTATAATTTTTTTACAATGAACATATGAAGCTTATTTTAACAGCTTCTTAAACTATATAACGAAACACAAAGTTAAAAAATATCATTTACTATGATGCAGTTCTGATTTTATGCTGTACAGTAATATTTTCCAATTTTCTGGAGGCATTCATTTTATCTCCCCACTTTAGCCTAGCCCAGTGTTTCCCAACCAGTGTGCCTCCAGCTGCTGCAAAACTACTACTCCCAGCATGCCTAGACAGCCAAAGGCTGTCCGGGCATGCTGGGAGTTGTAGGTTTGCAACAGCTGGAGGAACCCTAGTTAAGAAACACTGGCCTAGCCTATAAGAACAGTTTGGTAGGAAACAAGAGCTGAGCAGATTGATATATATCTTTGCCGGAAAACATTCAGTATAACCTGTATTTATTGAATAAAATGCCTGCTCCCTCTATATATAGAAGTACCATGGACAGTGTCACTCAATGAAAGGACCACCCACTGGACTCCTAAACATTTCACGCATTTAATGACAAATTCTACAGAATCTTTTCCGACACACATCTATCCACGTAAAAAAAAAACAACGTTCACCCAACGAATGAGAAAACGCTCATTCACAGCTGATCGGATTGTTTATGCAGTAGGAAAAATTATTGTTACCGGCCACACATCACCTTGTGTAAATGGGGAATGTGCACCCAGCCATGATGAAATTTAATGGGGTACTCCACTGGAAAAAAACATTTTTAAATCAACTGGTGGCAGAAAGTTAAACAGATTTGTAAATTATTTCTATTTAAAAATCTTAATCCTTCCAGTACTTATCAGCTGCTGTATGCTCCACAGGAAGTTCTTTTCTTTTTGAATTTCCTTTCTGTCTGACCACAGTGCTCTCTGCTGACACCTCTGTCCATTTTAGGAACTGTCCAGAGTAGGAGCAAATCCCCATAGCAAACCTATCCTGCTCTGCACAGTTCCTGATGTGGACAGAGATGTCAGCAGAGAGCACTGTGGTCAGACTGAAAAGAAATTCAACAAGAAAAGAACTTCCTCTGGAGCATACAGCAGCTGATAAGTACTGGAAGGATTAAGATTTTTAAAGAGAAGTAATTTACAAATCTGTTTACATTTCTGGCACTAGTTGATTTAAAAAAAAAAAAAAAAAAGTTTTCCACCGGAGTACCCCTTTAATGGCCCCACGAATAATCCAGCAATCATTGTGCTGCCGGCTTGTTTGATAAATGAGCTGAGTGCAGACTTATTAAACGGGTGCTATTCAGCAAAGTTCAGCACTTGTTATGGGGACCTGCATGTAAAGGGGCATTTAGGGTCATGTCACTAACATGGGTGGGGTTGTCACACAATCTTCATTAAAACAGGAGCAGTACAGCTTCTACTGTTGTTAAAACAAGTGCATATTTGTTCTCCTCATAGGATTTCCTCAAGTATTACAGCAAAGCTGGACAAGACACGACAGAACTGGAGGTTAGTGATGGCATGGCTCTGGATATGTATTGCTTTATTACCTAAATGAAGATTGGATGATGCTATTAGAGTAAATGACAGCCGTGTTGTCCACTAGAAACCTGATTGTAATTCCATGTTGCATAAAAAAAGAAAAAACAGATTTAAAATTAAAATCTATGTAAAAAAAAAAACCTTTACATGGAAATAGATGATCCAGTATTGTGTTGTATCTGTCAGCATTTTCTTTGCAATATTCCTTCTCCTGTATAATGAATGACAATGCAAAATCTCAACATTCAGTCTCTGGCTAGACATCAGTTATTGAGCACCTGCTTAGCAAGTATTGGGTTTCCCATTATATTTATTCATTGTGGTGTGTCCTTATATTAACATATATGCTGCCTAATTGTAATATATGCCACATATATCATGTTTCTCCAAAAATAAGACCGGGTCTTATATTAATTTTAGTCACAAAAAACACACTAGGGCTTATTTTCAGGGTAGGGCTTATTTATTTACGGTATGTACATTGAATAACATACATTGCCACCCCAACGTCCCCACATCGGGGGGGTGGGGGGACTAATCGTACCGTATGTCACCCGCGAGCACTGCTTCTCTCCCCCCCCCCCTGCCGGCTGGCTTCTTACATCACAGTGGGCTCAGCCTATCATTGGCAGAGGCGGGACATCGCTGCGGCCGGTGATAGGCTGAAGGCTCTGAGACGTCTCAACACCAGGAAGCAGCAAAAGCAGCAGAGAACAGTGACGCCGGTTCCTTAGCAACGGAGGACGAAGGTAAGTTAAAGTTTGTTTTTTAATATTTGCAGCCCAGGCATTGCCTAGGTCTTATTTTTGGGGTAGGGCTTGTATTGCAACCCACCCCGATAATCCAGCTAGGGCTTATTTTCGGGGTAGGGTGTATTTTCGGGGAAACACGGTATATCATGCAATGACAATATGTTATAATAACAGAGTTGTTTTAAAGGAAATCTGTCATCAGTGCCACCTGAACTAAACCAAAAAAGGGAGGCAAAAAAACTAATTGGACATAATGTCACACCAAACTCCAAAAATGGGCTGGACAAAATTATTGGCACCCTTAACTTATCATTTGGTTGCACACCCTTTGGAAAAAATAACTGAAATCAGTCGCTTCCTGTAACCATCAATAAGCTTCTTACACCTCTCAGCCGGAATGTTGGACCACTCTTCCATTGCAAACTGCTCCAGGTCTCTGTTATTGGAAGGGCACCTTTTCCCAACAGCAATTTTAAGATCTCTCCACAGGTGTTCAATGGGATTTAGATCTGGACTCATTGCTGGCCACTTCAGAACTCTCCAGCACTTTGTTGCCGTCCATTTCTGGGGGCTTTTTGATGTATGTTTGGGGTCATTGTCCTGCTGGAAGACCCAAGATCTCGGACGCAAACCCAGCTTTCTGACACTGGGCTGTACAGTGCGACCCAAAATCCGTTGGTAATTCTCAGATTTCATGATGCCTTGCACACATTCATAGCACCCAGTGCAAGAGGCAGCAACACAACCCCAAAACATCATTGAACCTCCACCATATTTCTCTGTAGGTACTGTGTTCTTTCCTTTGTAGGCCTCATTCTGTTTTCAGTAAACAGTAGAATTATGTGCTTTACCAAAAAGCTCTATCTTGGTCTCATCTGTCCACAAGACATTTTCCCAGAAGGATTTTGGCTTACTCACGTTCATTTTGGAAAAATGTAGTCTTGCTTTTTTATGTCTGTGTCAGCAGTGGGGTCCTCCTGGTCTCCTGCCATAGCGTTTCATTTAAATGTCTACGGATAATTTGCGCTGACACTGATGCTCCCTGAGCGTGCACGACAGCTTGAATATCTTTGGAACTTGTTTGGGGCTGCTTATCCACCATTCGGACTATCCTGCGTTGGCACCTTTCAGCAATTTTTCTCTTCCATCCACGCCAAGGGAGATTAGGTACAGATCCATGGGTTGCAATACTTCTTGATAATGTTGCGCACTGTGGACAAAGGCAAATCTAGATCTCTGGAGATGGACTTGTAACCTTGAGATGATATTAGACATCTAAAATGAAAGTAAAGTGCTCCCGGCTTGCTCAGTTGGCTGTTCGGGATCGCCGCGGCATGAGCAGATCGAGGCATGAGCAGTCAAGCGGCAGAATCCTTGATCAATGGTTTCCTATGAGAAAACCATTGATCCATGTAAAAGATCAGTGTGTGCAGTGTTATAGCCCCTATGGGAGCTATAACACTGCAAAAAAAAAATTGGGGAAAAAAAGTGAATAAAGATCATTTAACCCCTTCCTTAATAAACATTTGAATCGCCCCCCTTTTCCCATAAAAAAAAAAAAAACTGTGTAAATAAAAATAAACATGTGATATTGGAGTGTGCGGAAATGTCCAAATTATAAAAATATATCGTTAATTAAACCGTACGGTCAATGGCGTAAGCACAAAAAAAATTCCAAAGTCCAAAATAGCGTATTCTTGGTCACTTTTTATATCATGAAAAAATGAATAAAAAGCGATCAAAAATTCTGATCAATACAAAAATGGTACCACTAAAAACTTCAGATCACGTTGCAAAAAATGAGCCCTCATACCGGCCCGTACGCGGAAAAATAAAAAAGTTATAGGGGTCAGAATAGGACAATTTTAAACTTATAAATTTTCCTGCATGTAGTTATGATTTTTTCCAGAAGTACGACAAAATCAAACCTATATAAGTAGTGTATCATTTTAATTGTATGGACCTACAGAATAAAGATAAGGTGTCATTTTTACCGAAAAATGTACTGCGTAGAAACGGAAGCCCCCAAAATTTACAAAATGGTGTTTTTTCTTAAATTTTGTCGCACAATTATTTTTTTTTCCATTTCGACTTAGATTTTTGGGTAAAATGACTGATGCCATTACAAAGTAGAATTGTTGGCGCAAAAAATAAGCCATCATATGGATTTTTAGGTGCAAAATTGAAAGGATTTTGATTTTTAAAAGGTGAGGAGGAAAAAACAAAAGTGCAAAAAACTGAAAAATTAGTCCCCCAAGGGGTTAATATGTTTATTTATGACCTTGTAGATGGATTACAGAGTAGAATTTTAATATTTGCAGACACTAAACTGGACTAGGAGATCACTACCGAGGAGGACAACATAATACACAAAAAAATAAAGGGAACACTTAAGGCTAGGTTCAGACTACAGAATCTCCGGGCAGAAAATTTCTGCCCGGAGATTCCGAGTCCGGCCAGCGCTGACTGAATCAGTCGGCGCTAGGACCGTGCGGACACTGCAGTCTCCAGTGGACTGCATTGTGTTCCGCGAGTATTTCCGCCTGAAGAAAGAGCAACGTCATTCTTCAGACGGAAATTTCCAAGCGGATTTTCCGTTCACAAATTCTGCTTCACAAATTCTGAAGTGGGAATTTGTGACCAGAAACCCATTCACTACACTATACATTTTAGCAAGCGGAATTTCCGCCTGCAATTTCAAAGAGGAATTGCAGGCGGAAATTCCGCAGTCTGAACCTAGCCTTAAACAACACAATATAACTCCAAGTCAATCACACTTCTGTGAAATCACACTGCCCACTCAGGAAGCAACACTGATTGACAATCAATTTCACATGCTGTTGTGCAAATGGAACAGACAACTATAAATTATAGGCAATTAGCAAGACACCCCCAATAAAGGAGTGGTTCTGCAGGTAGTGACCACACACCACTTCTCAGTTCCTATGCTTCCTGGCTGATGTTTTGGTCACTTTTCACTCTAGTGGTAGCATGAGACGGAGTCTACATCTCACACAAGTGGCTCAGGTAGTGCAGCTCATCCAGGATAGCACATCAATGCGAGCTGTGGAAAGAAGGTTTGCTGTGTCTGTCAGCATTGTGTCTTAGAGCATGGAGGCGCTACCAGGAGACAGTCCAGTACATCAGCAGACGTAGAGGAGGCCGTAGGAGGGCAACAACCCAGCAGCAGGACTGATACCTCCGCCTTTGTGCAAGTAGGAGCAGTGCCAGAGCCCTGCAAAATGACCTCCAGCAGGCCACAAATGTGCATGTGTCCACTCAAACAGTCAGAAACAGACTCCATGAGGGTGGTATGAGGGCCCGATGTCCACAGGTGGGGGTTGTGCTTACAGCCCAACACTGTGCAGGACGTTTTGCATTTGCCAGGGAACACCAAGATTGGCAAATTTGTCACTGGTGCCCTGTGCTCTTCACAGATGAAAGCAGGTACACACTGAGCACATGTGACAGACCTGAATCCGATTGAGCGCATCTGGGACATCATGTCTCGCTCCATCCACCAACGCCACGTTGCACCACAGACTGTCCAGGAGTTGGCGGATGCTTTAGATCAGGTCTGGGAGGACATCCCTCAGGAGACCATCTATCACCTCATCAGGAGCATGCCCAGGTGTTGTAGGGAGGTCATATGGGCACGTGTAAGGCCGTGGAGCCACGAGTGACGTCATTGCGTCTCGCAGCGCATAGCAACGACGCAGGGGACGCACACCGGAGGCCTGAAGCAGCGCGGACCCGACCCCGGCAACAGGTAATTATACAACCGGGGATGGGGGAGGCAACGGGGCAGCGGCGCCGGCAATGGGTGCCGCTGCCCGTTCTCTCCCCCTGGCTATCGGTGCCGCTGCCCCATTGCCGGCGACGATAGCCAGGGGGAGAGAAGCGGCGCCGGCAATTGGCGCCAGCAATGGGGCAGCGGCACCGATAGCCAGGGGGAGAGAACGGGCAGCGGTGCCGATAGCCAGGGGGAGAGAAGGGCCGGCAGCAGGCCTCTAGACCTCAGGACAGGCAGGGGCAGAGAAGCCGGCAGCGACAGCAGGTATCTGCACCTGCAAAGCCGCTGCAGTTTATTGATTTAAAGTGCCCGCTTTAAATCATTGAACTGCAGCGGCTTATCGGCGTATAACACGCAGGTAGACTTTAGGCTAAAAATTTCAGCCTAAAAAGTGCGTGTTATATGCCGATAAATACGGTATTTATTACAGATACACCAACACAATTCTAGAGAACATCAAAATATAGTTGCTGAAAAACACGAAAGACACTGACTACAACTACAAACTTTTGCAGCGATTATGCTCACAAATCATTACAATATTGATACAAAATAGAAATCTTTATTTGACTCCAAGCTGACACTAAAAACATTAAAAACAAAAGATAAAATATGCCACATGTGGAGGGGAGTACCACAGTAGATGACACGACAAAGTAATTGATGGGTCAAAAAAATTATCTGAACAATATACAATGTGTAACAATATTTCCTAATGTAAACATATACATAAGCAGAAGCCGGGCTGAGACAACATCACTAGAATGCTATCATGGCCTGAGGTCTTCCCTTCAACTCAAGCACCGCTGCTCATGGGCAGACTCGGAGGCTTTGGCTGTGTTCAGTAGGGGCAGCTTAAAGGACACATGAAATTAGAGCTAAAATACAGAACTAACAAAAATATAAATAATTATTAACCTACAAATCACCAAGATAAATTGCCTTGCTATAAATAAAGGCCACAATACAAAAAAATTTATAAATATATACATAAAAAGACAGGACTCAAAATAAACACATAGAAAGTGCAAAGTAAATGACATTGTGCAAAAATATAGTGTGGATGTGGCACATGTATTTTATCTTACAGCTGCATCTCTGTTTATTGATTTTCTTTTAGAAAGCTGTGGAAGTGATGTGTTTTGTTCCTAAAAGATGCAATGACATGATGAACCTTGGCCGGTTGCAAGGGTTTGAGGTATGGCTTCTCTTCTTCTAAAAAATAATAGCGGCTGCATTCACATCACGTTTGCAGCTTTGGCTGCTGGATCCGGCTAGGGGATGGGAAAACCGGGCGCTCCTGTACCCCAACCGGATTGGCGCCGAAACCCATTCACTTTAGTGAGCCGACCGTATACTACGGTTTTAGGTCTGGTCACAAAACCAGATACGGGGCAAAAATGAGCCGACCGAAGTCACTGTTTGACTCCGGTCGGCTCATTAAAGTGAATGGTTTTCGGTACCGGTCTGGCTGGGGTATGGGAGCGCACGGTTTTCCCAACCCCCAGCCGAATCCGGCAGCCGTAGGTTGCAAATGTGATGTGAATGCCACCTTAGCGTGGGATGTTGCTTGCATGATTATTTTTGCTGTTTACCTTGTGTATTTTATATTCACGGTCTCACTATGTGATCTTTCTCCATACTTTAGGGAAAAATCACAGCTCAAGGGAAGCTTCTTCAACAAGACACATTTATGGTTATAGAACAGGAATGCAGTTTTCTGACAAGGGGAAAGGAGCGGAGAGTCTTCCTCTTTGAGCAGCTCATCATTTTCAGTGAACCCATTGACAAGAAAAAGGGATTTTCACTTCCCGGGTACATCTTTAAAAACAGCATGAAGGTAAGCATTGGGCATTGATAGAGGGTCTTGCTCTTGCTTAATCACTCTTAAACTGTTATGCTCATGTAATGGAGGGGTTGCTGGAGCAAATAGGTGGAGGCAGCGGTATTGTACTCTTCTGGACTACTGGAAGTATGTCCATTTTCACGGGCCCTGCGGAAGCCTTTAGATGGCACTGTAGGACTGGTTTACATGCTCTTTACTTGGAATGGCCACATACATCATGGCTAATCTCTTAAAACACAGTACATAGTTTTTCAGCCTTCCTAGATGAGATGTCTAATACTATATCTGGGTCCATATGATACCTCTAATTACCATTGTTTACTTGTCTTTTCCACTGTGTATCATGGTGCCTAAATAACCTTCTTTTCATGTATTTTAGAACTTTTTATGTCTGCAGTATTTTTTTTAAAGCTTGATATATTTTGTGTCATTTTTTTTTTATAGTGCTTTTTCATTTTGGGGAGTATATGTCACAAAGATGTGTCAAAAAGTTTTCATCAGTCTGGGTCTCATGCCACAGAACAAGGTGGCAGAAGCACCCAGTTAAGTGCTGTACTCCCCAGCTCGCTGGCTTATTTCATCACTGCCCGAGACGAGCTCCATAGACTTATAATGGAGCTTGTCTTTTGCAACGAGACGGATAAGGCAAGGAGCTGGGGAAAGAAACGTTTAACTGCGTGCTTCTCTCCTCTTATTCTAATGATCGGTGGGGGTCCCAACAATCAGTGTGTTTATAGCTTTTCTGTAATATTACTCAAATTAATATATATCTTTATCTTTTATTGGTCATATAATCTAGAATTTACTTTTGCTTTTCTCAAACCCCTTCCTCTCTAAATGGGACATGAGTTTAAAACTGACTTCAGCATGATGTAAGAAACAACTAAATATCTGTATTCCTAATGTACATAGTGGCAGCCCAAGTTAGCATCAACTGAAAGAAATATTGGCATATGCCAAATTATTTTATTGTCCCTTCCTTTCTTTTGATAGGAAAAACCCTACTGTCAAAAGGGTCCATTATCTTTCTCTTCTTATTGAAATAAACATGCATTCGTGACTAATCTAAGCATACATTACTAGGCCAAACCTATCGACAGTGTCAGTGATCTTCTAAAAATGTTTAAAAAAATTTCTAGCTTTTCCTTTAAAGGAGATGTCCGGTGCTCACTTTTCTTATTGTATCCGTTCCGGGCAGCAAAAAAAAAAGAAAATAAGCTTTCTCTTGCCTGCCTATGCTCCCCCGGTGCTCCGGTACAGGCGTTCGGTCCCCGGACTGTATTTTTCTTACTTCCTGTTAGCCCGGCACGTCACAGGGAGCTTCAGCCTATCACCGGCCGAGGCGGGACATCGCTGCGGCCGGTGATAGGTTGAAGCTCCGTGTGACGTGCCGGGCTAACAGGAAGTAAGAAGAATACAGCCTGGGGACCGAACACCTGTACCGGAGCACCGGGGGAGCCTAGGCAGGTAAGAGAAAGTTTGTTTTCTTTTCTTTTTCAGCCCGGAACGGATAAAATAAGAAAAGTGAGCACCGGACATCTCCTTTAAGGGACTGCAGTTATACTAATTTTAGCCACCAGCAGGACTGTGCATTAGTCATGGCCAATTTTTTTTTGACAGTTTGGGGGCATTTTTTCATTTTGATGAATAATACTTTTGTTTTGGTTTTTTTTGGTAAGAAGTTTGAGCATAGGATTTATCAGTCTTCATATTACCCTGTGACCACATTACCTTGGCTGCAGTTGTACGCTCCACAGTAAAGTGGAAGCAATATTCATCGGCACGGAAAGAATGAGCTGGAGTTTTTATTGACTAACTCAGATGCGGAGCACTCCAGTGTATTGTGTTCTATGAAATGTGTTAAGTGCTTTGATAACATTCCAACTTCATCATTAAAGGAGATAAATAATTTACACAATGTGAATGCAGCATTCATGTTATTAAAAGTTGCATTACTTTACAAAGTTGCACTTTGGAAGTTGCCTATGCTGTATAAGAGATACAGATTTGTGTCTTTCCACCATTTAAAATACATTTTGTACCCACTTAATAATTCATACTGTTACGCCGAGCGCTCCGGGTCCCCGCTCCTCCCCGGAGCGCTCGCTTCACTCCCTCCGCTGCAGCGCTCCGGTCACGTCCTCTGACCCGGGGCGCTGCGATCCCGCTGCCAGCCGGGATGCGATTCGCGATGCGGGTAGCGCCCGCTCGCGATGCGCACCCCGGCTCCCCTACCTGACTCGCTCCCCGTCTGTTCTGTCCCGGCGCGCGCGGCCCCGCTCCCTAGGGCGCGCGCGCGCCGGGTCTCTGCGATTTAAAGGGCCACTGCGCCGCTGATTGGCGCAGTGGTTCCAATTAGGGTTTTCACCTGTGCACTTCCCTATATTACCTCACTTCCCTTGCACTCCCTTGCCGGATCTTGTTGCCTTAGTGCCAGTGAAAGCGTTCCTTGTGTGTTCCTTGCCTGTGTTTCCAGACCTTCTGCCGTTGCCCCTGACTACGATCCTTGCTGCCTGCCCCGACCTTCTGCTACGTCCGACCTTGCTTCTGCCTACTCCCTTGTACCGCGCCTATCTTCAGCAGCCAGAGAGGTGAGCCGTTGCTAGTGGATACGACCTGGTCACTACCGCCGCAGCAAGACCATCCCGCTTTGCGGCGGGCTCTGGTGAAAACCAGTAGTGGCTTAGAACCGGTCCACTAGCACGGTCCACGCCAATCCCTCTCTGGCACAGAGGGTCCACTACCTGCCAGCCGGCATCGTGACACATACTATAGAATGTCACTTAGCACTGTCGCGTGCATTTTTCATTAAGCACTGTGTTCAGCCAATGTTCATATGTATGCTCATTCTTAATATTTTGCGGGGGTTACATTGCTACATAGCAACAATACAGTGGTCCCTCAAGTTACAATATTAATATGTTCTGGGACGACCATTGTATGTCGAAACCATTGTATGTTGAGACCAGAACTCTATGGAAACCTGGTAATTGGTTCTAAAGGCACCAAAATGTCATCCAAAAATAGGAAAAAGTGATGATTGAAGAAAAATAAGTAGATAACTGATATAGATAAAGCAAAGTCCTTACATATAAAAGTAAGAAAGATCTGCTGGGAGCTGTAAATCACTGTCTATGTCAGTGTTTCCCAAGCAGGGAGCCTCCAGCTGTTGCAAAACTACAACTCTCAGCATGCCCGGACAGCCTTTGGCTGTCCGGGCATGCTGGGAGTTGTAGTTTTGCAACCGCTGGGGGCACCCTGCTTGGGAAACACTGGTCTATGTAGAGGATATGAGATTCTTCGAGGTCATGTACAGAACACACAATGTCCTAAAAAAGTAACATGGAGTCGCCCTCACCTGGTGTCCAAAGGAGCAGGTAACCCTGGTACAGGTAAAGAGTACAGAACATGTAATACCTCCCTGTACTGTAGGGGGCGCTACCAGACATCAGTCAGTGCATACGCTTCAGTAATACAGGTGTTTTACCAGTAAATTGCCCATTCTGATTGGTCAGTTCTTCCGGCCATTGACACGTTTCACAGATCTCGACTGTCCGTAACATTGTATGTTGAGTCTGGTTTCAACTTACAATGGTCCAGAAAAGACCATTGTATGTTGAAACTATTGTATGTTGAGGCCATTGTAAGTTGAGGGATCATTGTACTTCACCCTTTGCTAACATGTTTTCAATCTGAGGGCTGCATTATATTGTATTGCTTTCGCAAATGGCCCTATATTGTATTTTACAAAAATGTTTATTTAGAATTATGCGTTCATTTCATTACACATTACAGCCTGGCACTGAGGAGGGAAAAATAAAATGGCTATTTGTAATTGCTAATATATTTTTCTACTACTCATCTACCTATCAATAGATTCCCTTTGTTTTTGAATACCGTTTTTATTTTTGGCGTAGTCGGCAGGATGCTAATTAATACCATATATTTTTTCTGCTGTGTTTTAGATAAGCTGTCTAGGAATTGAAGAAACTGTGGATAATGACCCCTGTAAATTTGCACTGACATCACGAGGTACAGATCGCAGCTTAATGCGTTACATATTGCAAGCCTCCTCCCCTGAGATTAGAATGGCCTGGGTTCGTGAAATTGGGCAGATACTGGAGAGCCAACGTAACTTTCTTAATGGTAGGTAACTGCTATTCTTAGGATGTTATTCCATTCCACATGGGTATACTGTGTTAAAGGGGTATTCCAGGCAAAACCTTTTTTTTTATATATATATATATATATATATCAACTGGCTCCGGAAAGTTAAACAGATTTGTAAATTACTTCTATTAAAAAATCTTAATCCTTCCAATAGTTATTAGCTTCTGAAGTTTTCTGTCTAACTGCTCAATGATGATGTCACGTCCCGGGAGCTGTGCATGATGGGAGAATATCCCCATAGGAACTGCACAGCTCCCGGGACGTGAGTCATCAGAGAGCAGTTAGACAGAAAACAACAACTCAACTTCAGAAGCTAATAACTATTGGAAGGATTAAGATTTTTTTTAATAGAAGTAATTTACAAATATGTTTAACTTTCCGGAGCCAGTTGATATATAAAAAAAAGTTTTGGCCTGGAATACCCCTTTAAGTATAAGACATACACATCCTCTTAAAGATAACTCTGCATTGTGCTGTTCATGTGTTATTTCTTACGAATATTTGTGACTAAATTAACAACTGGGCATAACCATTCTCTGCGTCTATGGAGTGTTTCCCTAAATTGTCTGCACACACAAAAAAAAAAAAAAAAAGGAATAAAAGACCCTCATATATTATTGGTTGGCCCTCAAATTAAGCAACAGATATATTTGCCAATAGGCAAACTAGTGACCTCGTTTCCCTACAATGCTACATAAAACTTGGGTGATTGTCGGGTCTGACTGCCTGCATAGGGGATACCTGTTTGAAAATGTCAGTTCCCTGGAGTACCCCTTTAAATTTTATCTACCATTATTGCAAAACAAGACCATTAGTTTGTCAATAAAAATGTTTGGTTCCCTACACAGTCTGGCACTGTCACCTCTGATTGAACAGTGTCAGATAGTTCACAAAAGTCAACTTGTGCATACATTTCTAAATGGATAGGAACAGCACAATGTAGAGCACAATTTAGATGAGAATGTCAGGAGTTGTTTTCTATCTTGGATCAACCAAAACAATGAACCAGACATTATGATACAAAGAAATTGTAGAACACTCATTGACTAAAAAAAATAAGGCACCAAGGCGTAAATGGAATTGACTGAAACTTTATAAGTATGAATGCAATGATGATATATGCAATATATACAATATTAGAGCAAAAAGAGACATTTATAGGGAAAAACTGTACAACTGATAGTAGGCTCTGGTACGGTGAGATCCGGTTGGTGTAGCATTTGCCCACAGATGTTGCAGCTGAGTCTGTAGATCCCACTCAACAATGGAAGCATACTGATCTTTCTGGTGTGTAAGAAGATTGGAACTGAGATGTGTTCTTTATGTTATAGTGTCCTACATCTGATCAATACCAAGTTTACAAAAGTCAACCTGACATAAATGTCCATAAATTGGTACTTTATGTGCGGTGCAAGCGATTTCTGTTAACATTGGATTGATCTGGTTTTAATGCCTTTAAAATTGATATATTGTGTTGCGCTGCACAGAGATTCTCATGTGAACTATTATTTACCAATAAATGTACTAAAACAGATTGGAGTGTGGTTGATGTCTACATATTTGATATTGTGTCTGACAATAGGACAGCGATAGTGAACTGAGTGTATTACAGAAATGCTGTACAATCCAAGGAACTATGGTGTATAACATTTATTTGAATATAGGGCATTTCGAACTTCATGTCATCTTCACAAGACATGATCCAATATAAAAGTTGACAGAATGGGTCCTGTAGTTTATGACTGGTAACACTAATGCTAGTTGTCTTGTATAATACAGTGGAGGCTAGATCTCTAATGCTCTTGTATAATATACATGGGGAAGTCATAAATAGGAAACAAATAAAAGTGTTATTCTAGTGGACAACAGAAAAAAAAGCAAAATAAATAATAGATGAAGGGACGTACAGTGTGGTGAATAGAAGTCACTATGCTACTACATCAGTCATTAAGTGTTAGTAAAAATTAAGACTCCTATAACATTTACACCATAAGATAGGACGTTAAAGACAGAACAAATGGACCAAAAAACTTGCACATTTTACTGTGTGTGTGAACATGGCCTTATTCAGTTTTTAGGTGTATATGTTAGTAGTTAAAGGGGTTTTCCTGTTATACCATACTGATGTCTTATGCTCCGGATCGGTCATCAATATCAGACCGGATGGTTGCTGACACCCAACTCCCTGCTGATCAGCTGTTTACCCAAGTCACATCCGCAGCATACACAGAGAAACCGAGCCATATATTGTGTAGTAGATGTGCTAAGTGCAGCTCTTCCAGTATACACCTTAGTAAATGGCCACTACACAACGAACCACTACACATTGTACAGAGCTGCCTGCTTTTGGCTCTATTCATGGGGTATATGCTGGAGCTGTGGTTCGGGCAAATAGCTGATTGGTAAGATGCCAGGTGCTGGCTACTTCCCGATCTGATACTGAGAATATCCTGAGGATATTCCATTAATATAATGTGACCTGAAACCCCCTTTTATGTTTTTAGAGCAAATGCTGTCAGTTAGATGTCATAATTTAGAGCTAGCAAGTGACTAGGAGATAGAAGAAGATGCTATATGAATTGAATACTGAATGTTTGATGAATTGATGTGTTAAAACAGAGACTTGAACAGCGTCCTCCAAACAGACAGACATGAGTATAAATCCATGAAAATACGTTACATACAATTGTGTTTCTATTTCTAGCACTTCAGTCACCTATTGAGTACCAACGCAGGGAAAGCAAATCCAATAGTCTTGGCCGATCCAGTAACAACAATTTGATGGATACTAGTCGTGGGGGTCTCAGACCTCATTCATCTGCTTCTATGGATAGAAATAAAGTGCCCAATCTCAAGTCATACAACTCTTCCCTGCCATCCCTTTATTTGCCCAGCAACCCTCGTGATAGCCGACTTGGAAGCAAGGTAAGCTTAAGGATTTATTTTTTTTGTAATTTTGGGACTATTTATATTTAAGTTCTCGGTGAAAATAATAAAAAACGTAATAACACTTATGCTGCTAATTTCCTATAATATCTCAGGGTCATGCTCCTCGTAAGGGTTCACACTCAGATGTCCTCCCCCCGGCAGTTCTTACCCCTGCACACATCAGTCTTGATTTAAAACTTTACCCGGAGTCCTCCACATCTACTGTCTCCAATGGAACCCCACAAAGTGACCCCACCAATCGGGTAAGAAGTTATATAATACTTGATCACATGCAAGCAAATGAAATCGATTTAGTTTTATTATGTAGGGTGCATCTACTGTAGCAGGACTGTTGGAGATACTACTAACATTCACAGCAATTACACACCAGACAACATCTACAGATGGCAGCCAATCTTCATATTCATCAAAAAGCCACAGAAAAAAAAAGATCCTACGTGTTCAGACAACCCTTTGGGTCTGTAAAATATTAGTGTTTTAAGTATCCAAAGTATGTAGCAGCCTCTGAACCACAATCTAACAATGCAGCCATTTGTCCAAAAAGACCTGTAGTCTAAGAACTGGGGGAACAACTTTATATTCTGACTGTATACAATAAGCATTTTTTGCACCTTATAACCTATCTGTTTCTTCCAGAAGCTAAGCACATTGTCCCGGGAGCTCCCTGGCTACGCCTCAGCCACAGATGAAGTGAGTGCACCTATTCCTCGACTAGCAAAGTTGGATGAGGATGAACTGTGAATTTTGTCCGACTGTACAGGGTCAGAGCAGTTCCCTGGACTAGCAGAATGCATCCGTGGCCACTTCTGTGCTTGGGAGCATGTGAGAAGGGAACTCACCTTATTCTTGCCTTTTTCCATACACAGTCTACAGTCCGATGTCAGCTCTATAAGGAACTTTGTTTATTGATGACTTTCCTACAGAAAATGCAATGAAGTCCCAGAACTGCTTGGGTGATGTCCTGTGTTCACTATGTGCTCAAGCAGAAGAAGGACTCTTCTAATCCTACCTTGATAGAGACATGAAGGAAACGTGGGACACCAATATATGGCACTCTATGACTATAGGTTTAAATGAACTTATGTGTTTCTCCAACCCCAACAGAAAATATCTAACTACTTCATTCATTACCAGAATCCAACAGAGACTGATCTGTGGATACAAAGCTTTCCGCTGACAACTTGACAATCATGGAAACTGAGCAAAATATTAAAAACTTATCTCATGCTGAGTAACTGCAGGGCATCATGGAAATGCTATGCCTGAAACTACATAGGTGTGTACTGTGCTCTCAGTGGAAGAGGCATTTTCTACAGGCTCCATTGAGATGAATTAATCTCCATTTGCACATTCTATATACCCAGCAAGTTCAACAAAGTGTATGAGGAGTATGCAGTTTCATCAACAATACCATTTCTAAACAGTTGTGCAATATTAAAATACTTCTATTTTCTGGTTACACTATACACTATTAGCACATACACTTCTTGGATGAATACATAGGTTATACCCTGATTGAGGTCATCATACAGTTTTTCCTGGGGTTTACGCTATGCTCTATGAAGACTATGACTGAACAATATTTATAGGTTATCAGAATGTTGATTTATAGCTGGAGTATTTGTGCATAGGCCTACATTCTTATACCCATCTATTGGCACCTTCAGAATTTAGCATTGGTACATTATATGACAACCATGGGTCGGATAGAGTCTTAGATAATGGTTCTCAACCAGAACCTTTATTTATAGAACAAATTTATACCCAAATCTCCCATAATATCATGGATGTCCTTTTCTATAGGTTTGTATGAAAGGGGTTGGCCACTGCAGTAATGAATTACATGAGGGAGTTACTCATATGTTGAGCCTTCACTGTAGCCCTGTTCAGAACCCCCTGCACCCATGTGGTGGCTGGCCAGCTCATCCATCCATAAGATTGCATCTTTTGGAGGAGTATGTGATGATACACAACACTCTCCCTTCTCCACTGCCCCTGCACTGTTTGTTACTGCACCGTCTAATGCAATGGAGGAGGCAGAGTGATGTGTATATAACATGCTTATTCATAGGGAGACATCTTGTTAACAGATGAGCTGTCCAGCCAGCACACAGGCATGGGGGGGGGGGGGGGGGGGCATAGCTAAGGGTATTCTGGCTTTATACATCTTATCCCCTATCCCATAGACATGAATGGAGGGGGCTTGGCGTCACGTCACTAGTGGCCGTGATGTCACCTTCCGGTCCCGGAGGCAGCATCCGGCACAGAATGCCAGGAGCTGCACCGAGGTCACAGGGGGTCCCCAGCAGCAGAACCCCGGTGATCATACATCTTATCCCCTATCCTTTGGATAGGGGAGCCAGAATACCCCTTTAAGGTCACTGATGACTATTTGTATCCCAAATGGCTCCTACTTAGCCTGGTTTATTTGCCGTCTGTTGAAATCTTTTTAAACTTATGGAAATGCAGTTCTGAAGGGGTTAATCCTGCCCTCTTCCATACTATTGTGCAAACACAGTATTTCCCATGTAATTTTACTAAACTGTTGTAATGAACAAAAGGTTTGCATGAATGTTGTTGTTCAGATGTTTCCCATGATCCTAACAGTCATGCCCACCCTCCTAATTATATATAAAACTTTGATATAAAAGAATATTGTTATTAAATAATGTAAGTATGAAGCCCAAAGAAGTCAGGGGTGAGAATCTAAAGAACGTCTCATCTCATTTGTATGCCAGATCTGTTATACACCTACTTTTCACATGGTGTATATGGCAGCTTGGGAAGTCCAGCTGATGCTTCTTACATATAGTTTATAATGAAAGCAACAGGAGCCAAAGAAGGGATAGCCAAAGAATGTAAGTAATGTATTTATATGTAACAGAGTATCCATTTTGGTGGGGAATAGATGAAGAATTCTATTGCATTCATTCTTGAATGCTTACTTCAAAGACAGTGCTACACCAGTTTGCAGGTTGTGTATGGTATAACAGCTAAGCCCCTTTAACGTGTACCTACCATTTCAAGATGCTTTTCAGAATATGTGTGTGTGCATAAGTCCCATTATATAGCTTGCATTTTTTCACCAGAGTTCTGCCCTGCAGGCTCCATTTCTAATTTTCAGTTGTCGTGAGTAGTAAGTGTAGCCTATTCTCTATGATATGGCTATAATACACTGCATGCACACACATAGAAGAGAAGATCCTGTTTCTCTTTATCTCTATAGCACACCCTAAGAAGCAGCAGCATGGAGGATATTATAGAGCAGAAGTGAATCAAGCACTGGAATAGAGTAATACTTAGGCTATGTTCACACATAGTATTTTTCTCAGTATTTTGATCATTATTGTAAAACCAAAACCAGAAGTGTAGTCGATTAAGAGGGAAACTATAATAGAAAGATTTTCACCTAGTTTTTGTACCTACTCCATGTTTTGGCAAAAGCAAAATACTGACTAAAATACTATGTGTGGCCATGGCCTTAACTCTTTCAAAGGAGTAGTCCGGCGCGCACTTTTTTCATTTTATCCCGTCCGGGCTGCAAAATAAAAGAAAACACACTTTCTCTTACCTGCCAACGAGCCCCCGGAGCTCCGGTACACTCCGGTACAGTTGTTCGGTCCCCGGGCTGTATTCTTCTTATTCCTGTTAGCCCGGCACGTCACACGGAGATTCAGCCTATCGCCGGCCGCAGCGATGTCCCGCCTCGGCCATTCATAGGCTGAAGCTCCGTGTGACGTGCCGGGCTAACAGGAAGTAAGAAGAATACAGCCCGGGGACCGAACACCTGTAACGGAGCTCCGGGGGCTCGTTGGCAGGTAAGAGAAAGTGTGTTTTCTTTTATTTTGCAGCCCGGACGGGATAAAATGAAAAAAGTGCGCGCCGGACTACTCCTTTAAGTCTCTCTGCAGTCTTTCCATTCACTTTTTTCTCTCTGTTGGTACTCCCACCTACACTTTTCCCCATTTTTTTGTATGGGCAACAAACAACCTGATCACTGAGTGTGCTGCTAGTCAGTCTTGCCTTGTAGGATGGACTTGAGCAGTTTAGCAGAATGAGTTGTGAGTTTGAGGGGGGGGGGGGGGCTGCTAAGGGGAGAAGTATGCATTTTTCTTTAATAGATATATTACAAAGTTGTATTGACTTGAGCTATTGATTTTTTTTAAATGACAGTGATTATTTAACTGTAATGGAGCTGAGCTACAATACCAGACTCAACCTATGGACAGGCGTGGTGCTGTTTCTGGAACACAGGAGCATTGTATTTCTACTCCCATCCACTATAGCAAATGAAAAAAGTGAAACAAATGACAGTGGTTTGCGCTTCTGAACAAGTCAAGAGGTATATGTGGACATTATAAGCTAAAGTCTGATGCTTTCCTTAACCGTACAAAGCCATAGTCGTGCTATTCAATGATTGCAATAATGTGACATCTGCCATAAATGACTTCTCCCTTTATACGCCTATTGCGTGTCACCACCCTAAGCCATATATTTAAAACAGCATTATACCAAATAGTAGAAGATATACAATCTGAACTGCTGGGTACATTTCTTCTGCAGGAAAACCAGAGCAGGTCATGAGAGGCCGAGTCCCGTATATGAGATTATCAATGAACAATGAATATCTAGTAATATCACAAAGAACATTGGTAATCTCATTTGTAACTAAATTACTGAAGAAGACCAAAATCCATCTGAATGTCATCCTCTTATAGCTTAGATAGACACCCATTTACCAGTTTAGGAAATAGTGTGTATATGTCTGTAGCATAAATACAAAAACATTTTATACATTTATTTTAAAGGCATTGTCCAGGAATAGAAAAACAGAGCTAATTTCTTCCAAAGACAGCACCACACCTGTTGTTAGGTTGTGTTTGGTATTACAACCGGGCTCCAGTCACTGTAATGGAACTGAGCTGCAATACCGCACACAACTCGAAGACAGGTGTGGTGCTGTTTTTCAAATCTGCTCTGTTTTTCGAATAAACCCTATAATTCCCAATTTACAAGTATGCTTAAAGGGGTATTCCAGGCAAAACCCTTTTTTATATATATCAACTGGCTCCAGAAAGTTGAACAAATTTGTAAATTACTTCTATTAAAAAATCTTAATCCTTCCAATAGTTATTAGCTTCTGAAGTTTTCTGTCTAACTGCTCAATGATGATGTCACGTCCCGGGAGCTGTGCATGATGGGAAAATATCCCCATAGGAGCTGCACAGCTCCTGGGACGTGAATCATCAGAGAGCAGTTAGACAGAAAACAACAACTCAACTTCAGAAGCTAATAACTATTGGAAGGATTAAGATTTTTTAATAGAAGTAATTTACAAATCTGTTTAACTTTCCGGAGCCAGTTGATATATAAAAAAAAGTTGTGGCCTGGAATACCCCTTTAATATCCGAGAATGGATATAGGATATGAAAAAGAGGTTTGTTGGTGTGTGAATGATTTGGGTTATAAGGTCTGCCTAGTGCAGTGTTCCTTAACATGTGCCTCTCCATCTGATATGGAACTACAACTCCCATCATTCCCTGACAGCCTGTGACATGGTTTTATTTTCAATATATTTCCAGCCCCGGTGACGCAGCCCGCCTCCTTTAAACAGGGAGACCGGTATCGGCACAAACCCCAGAATGAGGAATATGGTGAACTCCATATTTTGCCTGAAATACCAGCAACCATGATAGTCTAGATGGGACTCTAAAGTTTCTTTATAGAGATATATGTCTGAACATTTGTATACCTAAAAAAAGGTATACCATAATAATAAAAGTGTCTCATCACTAAAATGATATGAATATGCAAAGCAGCTCATTACACCACCTTATTCAGGTAGTGTTCCCTGGTATCAGCTTAGCTCCTGTTAAGGAATATGAATATCATATTCCTTAACAGGAGCTAAGCTGATACCAGGGAACACTACCTGAATAAGGTGGTGTAATGAGCTGCTTTACATATTCCCCTACCCAGAATGCCCGCAGAGTGCAAAATGGCCTTATGTAGCTCCGTCATACCAGGAGTGGTAATCTCTCCCTGAGATAAATACTCATCCCCTATATATATATATATATATATATATATATATATATATATATATACATATACGTTTATCAGTTTTATCTGTATTAAATCAGATGAGTTCTACCAGAAACAAAGGGGCACATTTACAGAGCAATAGATCTGTATATAAACACAATACCTCATAGCCTGTATATAAGTCATCCATACTGCTCTGACCACATCTCGCTCGACGTTCTTCCTGGTCATCCACATCTGTTGGAAAAATGGCTTCACCTTCCTATGATCAGTTACTATTACTAGCACTTTGTTTCACCCTCTATAAATGTGTCCAAAAATTCAGTCCCTCACAGTAAGATGTGAAGTAAATCAGACCGGTCAGTGATGGTCTTTGTTGCATTCTCAGTTTATCTTGTTTCCTTACAAGATGAGACCGTGTCTGGCACATTGCATGAGGTCTGAGGAAGTGTCTCCACGGAGATGGTTAAAGGTGATATACAATTTTAGAAAATCATGGCCGCTTTCTTCCATAAGCAGTGCCTTATGGAGAGATTTATCAAAACCTGTGCAGAGGAAAAGTTGCCCATAGCAATCAATGAGATTGCTTCTTTCATTTTTAACAAGGCCTCTGAAAAATGAAAGAAGGAATCTGATTGGTTGCCATGGGCAACTTTACCTCTGCACAAGTTTTGATAAATCTCCCCCTATGTGTCTATGGGTTGTGTGTCATGTTGTCGCTCCGCTCCATTCACTAAAATAGAGCTAATCTGAAATCCCAGACAAGGCCTATGGACAAGTGTGGTGCTGTTTCTAGAAAAAAAAGCGGTCATAATTTTATAATCCAATACTTTTAATAAGTAATGAATACAACCCATCTCTATGGCTGAAAGTTTTATGAATTATGTCTCATTTCAATTAAGTTAAGTGTATAAAGCTATGTTCACAAGTACTGGTGGTAGCCATAGTTGTGCTTAATAGATGTGAGTTGGTCACAGTTTTAATTATATATATATATCTCAAGAAGCTCTAGCAAATGGTCTAAGGGTACGTTCACACGAGCGGATCCCCAGTGCGTATTACACTGCGATCCGCTGCTGAAGGACCGCTGCATGGTGCCTTTACAGGTGCCTGCTCGGAGAAGCAATCCGCTGCTATGAGCAGACACACTGCGATGTGCGAGTTGCCATGCGTAGTATACTCGCACATTGCGGCAGCTCTCAACCTAGCTCATAGAGCAGGGGGAGCGTTCGCGATGTGTGCGAGTACACCGCGCATGCGCAACGACTCGCACATCGCTTCAGTGTGTCTGCTTGTAGCGGCGTATTGCTGCTCCGAGCAGGTACCTGTAAAGGCAGCATACAGCGGTCCTTCAGCGGCGGATCCGAGTGTAATACGCGCTGGGGATCCGCTCGTGTGAACGCACCCTTAGGATTGTTTCTGTGGTAAATCACAGTTGTAGTACCACTGTTAGTTTCCCGCTGTTGGTAATGTGGAGGCACAACGTGAAAAATTAGGAACGGGTTGTTTATATAAATTCCCCTTTTTCTGTATTAAAGAGGCGGTACCAAACTGCTGAAGTGCCGTGGCTTGGCACACCTCCTTGCTCCCCTTCCCCTCTATGCCCAATCTTGACTGACAAACAGGACTCGGCTTACAGCAGATCCCTGTACTGAAATCCTGTGCCTGCACTGTGAATGCCAATAGCAGGCCATGTGCAGTGCAAGTCTTTTGGCATCCATTGCACAAATGCAGGATTTTGGTATAGGGCTCAGGTGTAAGCCAAGCTCTGTATACTGTATAAGTCAAGGAGGGAGCTTGGCACCACCCAGAAAGTATTTTTATAAATTTTGGATAAACCACCAGCTCCATCAAATGTGCCATTTTATTTATTACACTTTATTGCCATTGAGATGGCAGAATATCCGCTTTCTGTGTAAGGCGGGCTACCTTCAAATAAGTCAGCGCTAGAGCTGCTCGGAAATGTGCAGTCTTCATAGACGCCAATGTATTTTCTAAAAGATTCCGCTGAAAGAATGAACATGTTATTTTTTTCTGTGGAGTCGGGAATTAGAATTTCCTTTACAGAGTTTTTTTTCATCACGGACATTCTACTGTGTCCAACGTGCAGCAGAATCCCAGTAAAAATCAATGGAAGGCTGCTGCATCAGAATTCAAGAAGAATATTTATTCTGGATTCCACTCAGAAATTCAGCCATGTGAATGGGCCCCAACAGCTATCCAGCACTGTGGTTATCTCAATGCATCATGTAGAGCTGACAGATTCCCTTGAAACTTCATTATATTGCAAGATCTGACTGGTACTTGGGAATGTACTCTAATAATAAAACAGGATAGAGTCATCCAGATCCCTGGATATTTTAGGTCAGGCTATACCAGGATTACAGAGAGTCAATTTCAGCAGTTGTGACCCCCAGAAGTACGGATTTTTTACAGTTATTTCAGTTTGTCTCCATATATTCCTTACAACATACAGTACGTCCGAGTTACGTGCATCATTGAACGTCAAGGGATTTGTGGTGTCACTGCACAGTCACCTCACTGTAAAGTTTGTATGGGCCACAGGGTATTTATTCAATACACATAGGGATATGTCAAAGGAAAATCCATTTCTACTGGGAAAACCACAGAGTAGCACACACAGGGAGCCCTCCAGATCTTATTGTTTCCTTCTACTGCCTGCTTCTCCGATGTCCTTTTTGGAGGAGAGGCCGTTGTATTATAATCTTGTATATGCATGTTTTATGGAATACTGTCTGATCTCAGCACTATGTTGTACAAATATAAATGGAGGCTCGGATTGGGGATGGTAGCGGGATCGGGGGGTGCAGAATATGAGATGTTTTTGTTTACTAATAAAGCTTTTGTTATATCAAAGGTGAACTTTCACATGGTGGTTTGGTGGCTTCCTTTCTTCATCTATCCCTTACTGATCACACATTGGGGATAATACATTTCCAAATTTGACTGGTTAAAATAACTCAAGGCATAAGGCTATCTTCATGCGGAGGAGTGTCTATGCGGAATTCCACATGGACATTCCGCTGCAGCAGCAGAGTCCCATTCATTTCAATGGGATTTTGCTGCATTGTTCACACAGTGGAATTTTCGCGGCAGATGTTTGTGTGTCTTTCCACGGCAGACTTGTCTATTCTTTTTGTGGATTTAGCTCGGAAATGCATTGCCGTCAATAAGACGGTCCTAGCAGCCGCCGGATTCTTCAAATGTGCGGAATGTCCGCAAGTGATTTCCGTGTGGACATTCTACACAAATTACGCAGTGTGAACGTGGCCTAAACTGGTAACAAATCAAAATTCCCTTTCTGCACGTGTCTTGTTAATAGAAGCGTAAGAATGTATCTGAGTTGGTAACAGCTGAAACAAGACAAAAGTTCAAGTGTCAGAAGTTAAAGGGGTATTCCAGGAAAAAAACTTTTTTTTTATATATCAACTGGCTCCAGAAAGTTAAACAGATTTGCAAATTACTTCTATTAAAAAATCTTAATCCTTTCAGTACTTATGAGCTTCTGAAGTTAAGGTTGTTCTTTTCTGTCTAAGTGCTCTCTGATGACACCTGTCTCGGGAAACGCCCAGTTTAGAAGAGGTTTGCTATGGGGATTTTCTTCTAAACTTAGCGTTTCCCGAGACACGTGTCATCAGAGAGCACTTAGACAGAAAAGAACAACTCAACTTCAGAAGCTCATAAGTACTGAAAGGATTAAGATTTTTTAATAGAAGTAATTTACAAATCTGTTTAACTTTCTAGAGCCAGTTGATATATATATATATATAAAAAAAAAGTTTTTTTTTCTTGGATAACCCCTTTAATCCACTAAGCTGCTGCAGTCTACATCATTATTACCCAGAGGTGACTTTCCTTCTTCAGCGGGATTGTCACTCTTTCCTAGTGTTTCCCAACTAGGGTGGCTTCAGATGCTGCAAAACTACAACTCCCAGCATGCCCGGACAGCCTTTGGCTGTCCGGGCATGCTGAGAGTTGTAGTTTTGCAACCGTTGGAGGCACCCTGGTTGAGAGACACTGCTTCATCTTAATAAATTACGGTATTAATGTTCCCTAAAATAGGTTTAGAAAAAGAATCCTATATAAGCCCCAATAATTTGGCTAGGCTCACATATTTTTTTATATTTTGGTTTTCCAGAGCAGTTTAACTTGTGACCAGCAGATGTCAGTGTATGATCTCTTTTGTCAGCTGACTACTTTAGACATTAAGAAGTGAAAGCTACTGTATATTGGTTTATGGTGGACCCTTTAATTTTCCAAGACACAGGTATTCTACTATACTTGAGAAGCCAGCGGAGCCATCAGTATGCAAACAGAGAACATAAGCGCTTAGGAATCAAACCGTATGAACTGTCTTTTAATCATTGTCTTCTTATAGGACAAGGCATATTTACCTGCAAGATATTATAAATGAAATAAAACAATATCAGTAACTTAAAGGGGTATTTCTATTCCACAGGATAGGGAAAAAAATAGCTGATTGATCGGGGCCGACCACTGTAAGTCCAACCCATCCTGAAAACTGAGATTAAATTTTATGCTGCGGATGCGCCAAAGAAAGTCACAGAGAGTAGATTTCAACAATGGTTAATCCGCGACTATGATCGGACACACAGAGCTACCTGACCGCATCCTACCTGACCGCATCCTCTGCAGTCTCTCTGTGACTGCCCCCAGCGCATCCGCAGCATGAAATACGCCCCGTGTGACCCTGCCCTTAGGGTGTATTCCCACATACAGTATCCTGTGCATATTTGATTGCAGGATGTAAAGCTGTCTGAAAAAACGGCTGTGCAATTTCCTGCGTCTGGCGTATTTTCTGCCATTTTTTCATTTGTGTGGAAATTGCACCTTGGCAGTTTTTTTTTGGTACCCAAAATTTGTTGGGTGCTAAATAAAAAAAAAAGGATGCAGTAGTGATGGAAAACATTTTATTAAACGAAATGTATATATTTTATCACAAAATTTTAATAAATTTTTAATGAAGTGTGTGTTTCACTTTGTTCCTCTATTTTTTAGGTAATACTACTACTCCCAGCATGGAACAGACTATTCCATGATGGGAGTAGTAGTACCTGTACTAATAGACATATGGCCCCGGGTGTTAGTCATGACACCCAATGCGATCATCCATAATATAGCAGAGATGAGGAGCGGCTCTATACAGCGCTCACATCTCTGCACTATACTCCGGCCAGTGATGTGAATAGAACATTAATCATTTATATTTTCCGCCCAGAGTGTTGATTGGCTGGATGGTTGCAGCCAATCACCGCTCTCTGAGGGAAATATGAATGAGTGAATGGCCTGCCGGAGTATAGTGCAGAGATGCGGGCGCTGTATACAGCAGCACCACATCTCTGCTATAGATAGGACGATCGGTGTCAGTAGTGATACCCGCTGTGATCTGTTCTTAACTGCAAGTACTACTACTCCCAACATGGAGCACACTCTGCTCCATGCTGGGAGCTGTAGTACCTGCATTAATTGACAGATCGCAGTGAGTGTAATTTCTGACACCTCTTGCGATCTGTCTATTAATGCAGGTACTACTGCTCCCAGCATGGAGCAGAGTGTGCTCCATGTTGATAGTAGTAGTACCTGCAGTTAAGGAAAGATCACAGTGGATGTCACTCCTGACACCCGCTGTGATCCTCCTGTAAACACCAAAAGGATTTAAAAAAAAAACACCAAGTGGAATAAGAATTTTGCAATTTCTCATTGATTCACAGCTAACATCTAGCCGCAGCGTTTTATGGCGGAAAAAATGCTGTGCGGCAGAATTGGCGTTTTTCTTGGCGTTTTTCCATAAAAAAAACAAGTAGAAACTTAGCCTTAGGGTACACAGGACGTATACGCAGCAGAAAACCTGCATTTAGTGCATAACTCACAATGGCAAATCTGCACCAATTGTATGGATTTTGATGTGGATTTGTTTCAGATTTCCTGCTGTGGAATTAGGTACATATTTAAAAAAATCACAGAAAAATTCACTTTTACATTGATTTTACTGATATTTTGCAGCAACACTGTGGATATATGGTGGTTTCAGACTCCTTCACTGAAGTCAATAGGGAAAATCTGCAACAAATCTGTAGCTTCTATCACATGTCAATTTCTGTTCAGACTCAATGTAGGTTTTTGTCTTTAGTGTGTGAAACTGATTTACTTAGTGTTACTATCGATATAAAAAAAATAAAACTTTTGACATGTCATACAGGGTCTGGGCGTTCAGACCACTAGGGGGAGAGCTTCAATCTGCGGTTTGTTGCCCTACTCTCATTGCAGGAGTAAATCTGCAGTCAAAAATTTTAACACATATGGGAAGATTTATCAAAATCTGTGTAAAGGGTGGTGCAGTTGCCCTTAGCAATCATCAGATTTTTTCTTTCATTTAAAAAAAGGCCTCTGAAAAATAAAAGAAGCCATCTGATCGGTTGCTATGGGCAACTGCACTTTTCTTCTACACAGGTTTTGACAAATCTTCCCCATAGTAACTACTAGGATGACGATAACACTCATCATCCTAGTAGTCAGGCTGGGTTCACATCACATTTTCAGCCATACAGGACCGCATACGGCTGGGGGGAGCTAATATCGGGCGCTCCTGTATCTGTGTAATTAATTTCAATGAGCCGACCAGAGTGAAACGCTGACTCCGGTCGGCTCATTTTTTAGCCTGGTATGCAGTGTTCCCACCAGATCTAAAACCGTGGTCGACCACGGTTTTAGGTCCGGTGGAAAACCGCATACGGGGAAAAAATGAGCCGATCGGAGTCAGCGTTTCACTCCGGTCAACTCATTGAAATGAATTACATACGGGCGGCATACGGCAGGGATACGGAAGCGCCTGGTTTTAGCTCCCCCCAGCCGTATGCGGTCCCGTATGGCTGAAAACATGATGTGAACCCAGCCTTACTATGGGGAAGATTTGTCAAATTACATTTTTCATTTTCACGGACCACTGTTCCAAAAATCTGTCAGACACCTGTGGGGTGTAAATGCTCAGTGCACCCATTATTACATTCTGTGAGGGTTGTAGTTTTCAAAATGGGGTCACATGTGGGGGGGGGTCCACTGTTCTGGCACCACGGGGGCTTTGTAAACACACATGGCCTTCAATTTTGGACACATTCTCTCTCCAAAAGCCCAATGGAGCTCCTTCTCTTCTGAGCATTGTAGTTCGTCCGCAGAGCACTTTACATCCACATATGTGGTATTTCCATACTTAGAAATTGTGGTACAAATTTTTTATTTTTTTTTGGGGGGGGGCTTTTTTCCTATTTTCCTTTGTGAAAATTGAATAATGTAGGGTAACACCAGCATTTTTTTTTTTCATTTTCACATTCAACTTTAACGATAATTGTCAAACACCTGTGGGGTGTTAAGGCTCACTATACTACTTGGGATGTAGTTTCCAAAATTGGGTCATATGTGGGTATTAATTGTTTTGCGTTTATGTCAGAACCGCTGTAAAATAAGCCACCTCTGTGCAAATCACCAATTTAAACCTCAAATGTACATAGTGTGCTCTCACTCCTGATCCACACATGGGGTATTTCCGTACTCAGGAGAAATTCTGGGGGTCTTTTCTTCCTTTTACTGCTTGTGAAAATTAAAGTGTGTGGGGAACCCCTTATGAAGACTGATGGCACTGTTCACACTTTGCAGATTGGACTAGAAAAGTCTGGTGAAAAGAAAATGTTGCATGCAGGACTGGGAGAAAATTTTACAAAACACACTTTGCATGAGTTTTGTCATATTGCTATGAACTGTCCTGTAAATTTTGAACATATGCAATGTGATAATGTTTTTTGTGAAAAACCCATGCCTATGTTTTCTGAAGTAATGTGTACTGCTGCCAACTCAGACAGGACAAAAGAAAACCTGTGTGAGCTGATAGTAGATGGTAAAAATGTGGTTCCTTTGTTAGAGTTCAGGGTCCCACAGTAGAGTATGCATAGTGTGCCTAGTGGTGTAAGAAAGTACCGTGAATGAAAGACTGTCAAGTGACTAGAACAGGTACACCTGGTAGGCCCACAACACCTGACTTGCACCACACACTAGTTGAGAGTTACTCAGCAGAGGCTGAGGACAAGGAGAGTCAGCAGTCACTAGATAGGGGTCTGCCAGACTGCTGGGGGAGCTGAAGAGCAGACTGCGAGTCAAGTCCAAGAGGATCCAGAGACTCAAGTGACAAGTGTGCCTCTGACTGAAACAGAGTCTTCAGTACATCTAAATTAGATAAGGAAAGACTATAGAGAAAATGTCACTTGTAGTCACTGATATCATTGTGTATTCTCCTTACTATAGAGAAGACGTCACCTGTAGTCACTGATATCATTGTGTATTCTCCTCACTATAGAGAAGACGTCACCTGTTGTCACTGATATCATTGTGTATTCTCACTATAGAGAAGATGTCACATGTAGGCACTGATATCATTGTGTATTCTCACTATAGAGAAGACGTCACCTGTAGTCACTGATATCATTGTGTATTCTCCTCACTCTAGAGATATCCCCTGTAGTCACTGATATCATTCTGTATTCTCCTCACTATAGAGAAGGCATCACCTGTAATTACTGATATAATTGTATATTCTCCTCACTATAGAGAGGTCACCTGTAGTCACTGATATCATTGTGTATTCTCCTCACTATAGAGAAGACGTCACCTGTAGTCAATGATATCATTGTGTATTCTCCTCACTATAGAGAAGACGTCACCTGTAGTCAATGATATCATTGTGTATTCTCCTTACTATAGAGAAGATGTCATCTGTAGTCACTAATATCATTGTGTATTGTCCTCACTGTAGAGAAGACGTCACTTGTAATCACTCATATCATTGTGTATTGTCCTCACTATAGAGAAGACGTCACCTGTAGTCACTGATATCATTGTGTATTCTCCTCACTATAGAGAAGACGTCACCTGTAGTCACTGATATCATTGTGTATTCTCTTCACTATAGAGAAGACGTCACCTGTAGTCACTGATATCATTGTGTATTCTGCTTCACTATAGAGAAGACGTCACCTGTAGTCACTGATATCATTGTGTATGCTGCCTGACTGTCCCATCAGAGCTGGAGTAACTTGTAAGTTTTGCAGTACTGATGGGAAATGCTTTTCTTTTTGGAATTCTCTGCTTGACTCTGCTGTCCATTTTAGGAACTGTCCAGAGCAGCATGTGTTTGCAATTGGGAATCTGGACAGTTCCTACGGCACAAAAAATGAGCCCTCATACTGCCCCAAATGCGGAAAAATAAATATGTTATAGGGGTCAGCAAATTACCATTTTAAACATTCATTTTCATGCACGTAGTTATGATTCTTTCCAGAAGTACAACAAAATCAAACCTATATAAGTAGGGTATCATTATTACCATATGGACCTACAGAATAAAGATTGTGTAATTTTTACCGAAAAATGTACTGCGTAGAAACAGAAGCCCCCAAAAGTTACAAAATGGTGTTTTTTCTTCAATTTTGTCGCCGTAGATTTTTGGGTAAAATGACTCATGTCATTACAAAGTAGAATTGATGGTGCAAAAAATAAGCCATCATGTGGATTTTTAGGTGCAAAATTGAAAGGGTTATGATTTTTAAGGGTAAGGAGGAAAAAATGAAAGTGGAAAAACGCTCGGTCCTTAACCCCTTAAGGACGCAGGACGTAAATGTACGTCCTGGTGCGGTGGTACTTAACGCACCAGGACGTACATTTACGTTCTGTGCATAACCGCGGGCATCGGAGCGATGCCCGTGTCATGCGCGGCTGATCCCGGCTGCTGATCGCAGCCAGGGACCCGCCGGCAATGGCCGACGCCCGCGATCTCGTGGGCGTCCGCCATTAACCCCTCAGGTGCCGGGATCAATAAAGATCCCGGCATCTGCGGCAGTGCGCGATTTGAATGAATGATCGGATCGCCCGCAGCGCTGCTGCAGGAATCCGATCATTCAGAACGCCGCACGGAGGTCCCCTCACCTTCCTCCGTCCGGCTCCCGGCGTCTCCTGCTCTGGTCTGAGATCGAGCAGACCAGAGCAGAAGATAGCCGATAACACTGATCTGTTCTATGTCCTATACATAGAACAGATCAGTATTAGCAATCATGGTATTGCTATGAATAGTCCCCTATGGGGACTATTCAAGTGTAAAAAAAAATGTAAAAGTAAAAAAAAAGTGAAAAATCCCCTCCCCCAATAAAAAAGTAAAACGTCCGTTTTTTCCTATTTTACCCCCAAAAAGCGTAATTTTTTTTTAATAGACATATTTGGTATCACCGCGTGCGTAAATGTCCAAACTATTAAAATAAAATGTTAATGATCCCGTACGGTGAACGGCGTGAACGGAAAAGAAAGTCCAAAATTGCTACTTTTTTAATACATTTTATTAAAAAAAATTATAAAAAATGTATTAAAAGTTTTTTATATGCAAATGTGGTATCAAAAAAAAGTACAGATCATGGTGCAAAAAATGAGCCCCCATACCGCCGCTTATACGGAAAAATAAAAAAGTTAGAGGTCATCAAAATAAAGGGATTATAAACGTACTAATTTGGTTAAAAAGTTTGTGATTTTTTTAAAGCACAACAATAATATAAAAGTATGTAATAATGGGTATCATTTTAATCGTATTGACCCTCAGAATAAAGAACACACGTCATTTTTACCATAAATTGTACGGCGTGAAAACGAAACCTTCCAAAATTAGCAAAATTGCGTTTTTCGTTTTAATTTCCCCACAAAAATAGTGTTTTTTGGTTGCGCCATACATTTTATGATATAATGAGTTATGTCATTACAAAGGACAACTGGTCGCGCAAAAAACAAGCCCTCATACTAGTCTGTGGATGAAAATATAAAAGATTTATGATTTTTAGAAGGCAAGGAGGAAAAAATGAAAACGTAAAAATTAAATTGTCTGAGACCTTAAGGCCAAAATGGGCTGAGTCCTTAAGGGGTTAAAGGGGTACATTTTGCACTTTTCCCTACGTTTTGCTTTTTTACAACTGTTCTGATCTGTCACATTTTCTGTGGAGACCTTAGTAAATATGTTGAGATTTTTCAAAACTGTTGGGGAAATTATAGGCAATTGGCAAGACACCCCCAATAAAGGAGTGGTTCTGCAGGTGGTGACAACAAACCACTTCTCAGTTCCTATGCTTCCTGGCTGATGTTTTGGTCACTTTTGAATGCTGGCGGTGCTTTCACTCTAGTGGTAGCATAAGACAGAGTCTACAACCCACACAAGTTACTAAGGTAGTGCAGCTCATCCAGGATGGCACATCAATGGGAGCTGTGGCAGGAAGGTTTTCTGTGTTTGTCAGCGTAGTGTCCAGAGCATGGAGGCGCCACCAGGAGACAGGCCAGTACATCAGGAGACGTGGAGGAGGCCATAGCAGGGCAACAACCCAGCATCAGGACTGTTACTTCTGCCTTTGTGCAAGGAGGAGCACTGCCAGAGCCCTGCAAAATGACTTCCAGCGGGCCACAAATGTGCATGTGTCCATTTAAATGGTCAGAAACAGACTCCATGAGGGTGGTACGAGGGCCCAATGTCCACAGGTGGGGGTTGTGCTTACAGCCCAACACCATTCAGGACGTTTGGCATTTGCCAGAGAACACCAAGATTGGCAAATTCGCCACTGGTGCCCTGTGCTCTTCACAGATGAAAGCAGGTTCATACTGTGCACATGTGACAGAGTCTGGAGATGCTGTGGAGAATGTTCTGCTGCCTGCAACATCCTCCAGCATGGCCGGTTTGGCGGTGGATCAGTAATTAGCAAAATTGCTGTTTTCTTTTCAATTTCCTCACACAAATATTTTTTTTTATTTTGCCATATATTTTATGGTAAAATGAGTGATGTCATTACAAAGGACAATTGGTCCTCATAAAACAAGCCCTCAAAGGGTCTATAGATGGAAATATTAAAGAGGATTTTTTTAGAAGGCAAGGAGGAAAAAAGGAAAACAAAATTTCAATGGTGCTATAAAGACGTGTAAGTGCTGTGCCTGTATCTTATGCTGCGGATCTGACAGTGACCCGACCAATAGTGTGCCTTCAACTGTTGCCCTGCCCCCTGGCCTGCTCTTAGCGGCAATTCGCCGCTCCGAGCAGCCTCACAGGCGCCTGCAAGTCGTACTCAGGGGCATGCGCAGTGTACTCAGACATCGCGGCTGCGACTGAGAGTGCACTCAATGACTCGCAGGCCCTTGTGTGGCTGCTTGGAGCTGCGAATTGCCGCTGTGAGCAGGCGATGCGGGGCAGTGTCAATAGCTGGAGGTACACCATGGGTCGAGTCACCAGCAGATCTGCAGTGTAAAATGCGCTGCGGATCTGTTACGTGTGACCCTACTCTTATAGTGTTATTAGCATATTGTCACCTTAACTGCTGTTCAAGGGTTAATTGTTTTGAACTGTAAGAGCTGGTGAATAGCCACATGTCTCCTGCAGCCAATCAGGGAAGTCATCCTATCCCTCTGGGATAGGGAAGAAATCCCAACTGTCAGTCTCATGTTCTCTACATCCAATCAGAGAAGCCATCCTTGTTGCCATCCTACTCTTCTGGCATCGAAAAGAAATCCTAACAGTCAGTGTAGAGTCTGGCTCTGGATTTTCTGTATGCACATTAGCTGTGACAAACCAATCAGGTTGTTTCTTTCTTTTTTTGACAAGGTCTTTAAAAAACAAAAGAAGCGATCTGATTGGTTGCTATGGGCAAATAATCAACTTTTCCTCAGCACAGGTCTTGATGAATCCCCCCCATAACTTCAACTGTAGATACTTAGTCAAATCCACTCATTCAGAAGTTTGGCAAGGAGAAAAGAGAACCACTGTCTATGAATACCCACACTAGGCTGTGAACTAAGTAAATGCTGGTTATCAGAAGTCAATGCTCCAACTCATAGGAGGAGGGGTCAAGGTTTATAGTAGAAAAGCTCACCCTACCCAGTTGAACCCATGCCACCTTTTTTGGCAAGTGGTGAAAGTTTCCTGAAAGAATATCCTCACATTAAAACATCACCAGCTCTGCTGAGAATCTTCAACCAGTTCGGGGTTAACATTTATTCCTGCTAAGACTTTCTATAAAAGGCATTCCCCTAACTAGCCCTGTTCTACCAGGATAATAAGGGGCTCAACAAAGAGGGTCACTTGATGAAAATAATATATCAAAATATGAAAAACTTTATTGAAGCTAAATAAAAAAATACATAGAAGTGAAATAAAATACATATACAAGGAGGAATACTAACATGAGCACAAAAGGTTATATCACCAGGTCTGCAATAAATAATAGGGAAATATTACAATAGGTCACAATATAGCAGTGCAAGAAGAAACTATACGCAGAGAAAAGCAGCAATACAAGGATATACACAGGGGGCATGTATAGTACACTAGTCCCCAACAACGTGCATCCCAACTAGCAACAGAATAAAAGTGCCATGCAAACTATCAATGTAAATACAAGCAAAAGCAAGCCATATAGACCAAGAGTAAATCAAAGCAGGTAACAGTGCAGAAACTGGGATAGCGCCACTCCAACACGCATTTCAGCACTTTGCCTGGGAGTGGCACTATCCCAGTCTTCCTGTCTATTCATACATAGTTGGTGCCAGTTGCAATCATATCAAGGAAAATATAAACAAACACCCCCCACTTACACTTACTCTAGCTATAACCTTGTGGCTGGAAAAATGATGCATTAACGTCGCCACCAACATCTGCTCCAGTCCCTGGAAGACGCCACATCAAATTATCACAGCACGTGATAAAGCATGTAACTGACGTCCCAAAGAGTAGCAACCTCAGGGGCTGCCGAGCGAGCGTGAGGCGGCTCATGTGCACAAGCAACAAGGCCAGAGCCTGGTGGAAATGTACCAGAGCACTGTGGCTTAGGGAAAGAGTGCCATCTCTTGGAAAGAAACAAATGGTACATGAATGATAAAAATGATAGGACATTGGCAGAGTGTGGACAAATGTCACTTAGTCACTTACTTGTTGAGGTTCTGGTCCAGATAGCAGAACCAATTGTCAAATCTGGGGATACCCATCTTGATGTGCCATCTAAATCATTTCAAAATAAATTCAGCACAGTTAATATGGCATCCCTTGCCAAAGTCTACAAAGTACCTAAACCCCTGAGAAGACCCTGATTTAGTGAGTACCTTTTGGTAATGTGCTAGTGAGCCCACAAGTCACATATCCAGAGTCAAGAAACAAGTCAGGCTCTGCTCTGATCAGGGACCAAAGTCACATCCTGAAATAGGCCCATTAGCCCATAGGTCATCATATTCTAAACCTGCTAGGAAATCTAGTGGGCTGTGATTGATATTATGTTACCTACTTTTGGTGATCAAGTTTTCAAGCAATCTTTTTTGATGATGGTTGCAAAGTTTAAGTCACCAGTCAGCATACAAAATGTCAGATAAGAGGTGTTTTAATGGATTTGGTAAGTTGTTACTCCTCTTTAATTTCACAGTAGATTGTAATGCTGCAGGGCCTGACAGATTTTTTAGTGGATTTTCCAAGTAGACAACACTATTAAAGGACTATTAGGATCCCTTTCCAATAGAGTTCTGTCATAACGGAGTTGTGTGTGTAGAGACCAAGGTGGGTTACCACAGCTCAGCTCCAAGTGAAGTGAAGGAATGCTGAGCTACATTAACCAAGAATGACAATGCATGGTGCTATCTGCTTCATGCTCTGTTTCACTGTGTATGTCAGGGTAATGGTTCAATCTGATATTGATGATAACACGATTATAGTTAAATTACTGGTCTCCCTAAGAAACCCCCCCTGTCCTTATGCCCCATTACAGCATATGAACATCATACTTGAACTCCTTGTCAGTAGAGCTGAGCAGTGAGCTGCAAACTTGAAGGTCTCTTGCTCTGGTAGACCCCGCTCACCAATAGACGCCTATTCAATTGAAATTTATTATGCTTATAACTTCATATGTTGAGAACATTTGATCACTGGGGCTTTATAAAGTCAAACACTTAGGAGTCATCTGGCTTCAAGTCAAATAGCTAAAATCACAAAAAGACAAGCCCTTATTTAAAAGTATGTGGTGGCCCAGTACGGGATGGTGTTTCCCTGTACCCTTCTCCTGCCCTGTCAGGGAGAGTCCCTTTATGTCCCCAGGGCCCCTGCAGTGTTACCCCCTATGCACATATGTTAAATGTGTAATGTTTCTTTAATTACTGTGACCATGTGTTTGTTACCCAGGAGGCACTAGTGACCAGGTGACCCCTCAAGTGACCTATGGGCTCTTTGCTAGACACCCATATAAAACCAGGGGTGGAGCTACAGTCTCTCTCTTACATCATTCTTGCTCATGCTGAGGTCCAGTGCCAGTCATCTCAGAGTGTATCCAGAGCATTGGAGGCCACAAGCCTAAAGTCTGCAGCCACAAAGTCAGCTCAAGTAAGCTCAAAGTCATCTTCATGTCAATTGTCAAGTCAGTCAAGTCAAGTCTTCTATATAGTCACCGTGGCCTGAACTAAAGTGCATGTACATACTGCAAGTCCTAGCAAGCCTGCAAGATCCCCCTGTGTCACTGGTCACCTCCTTGGGATATTGGCTGTATTGCATAGACTGCATCACCTTGTCTGTAACGTGTCTTCATTGCCCTCGTGCCTGTAACCCTCACGTTTCAGAAGACAGGAACTCCGGTGGATGTGGATCCGCTGGACTTGTGTGGCAGATGACTCAGACCGTACCAGGGAACGGAGTCTAAGGTGCCGCTGGCTTTCACCACAGCCTGCCGCAAAGCGGGATGGACTTGCTGCGGCAGGTGGCACCCAGGTCGCTACCGCTGGCACAGCTCGACCACACACAGTAGTGTAGTCAGGACATAGCAGGAGGTCAGTAGGCAGGCGGCAGAAGAGCAAGGTCAGGTCACAGAGCAAAGGATCAGATACAGAGCAAGGCAACTCTCAGGAATGCTTTCTCTCAGGCACAAGGCAACAAAGATCTGTCAGGGAAGTGTGGGAGGAGGAGGAATTTATCAATGAGCCACAGGTGTACCACGCTAATGGGAGCACTGGCCCTTTAAATGTTAAAGCTTTTGTGCGCGCGCTCTAGGGGACGGAGACAAGCGTGCCAGAGCAGAAAGTCAGAGGCGGGGGAAGGAGAAGCACCCGGTGAGTGACAAACTGGGACTCGCATGGGGGTGCGCCAGCAACAGTTAACGGGACTGTGCGCTCACAGCCAGCCCCCCCCCCCCCCCCCGTTTGGTCTCCCCCTCCTTTTATGACTCAGAAAACTCCTGAGAAGGTCACGATCCAGGATATTCTTCTTAGGCTCCTAAGATCTCTCCTCAGGACCGTAACCCTCCCAGTCGACCAGAAAAAAATGTTTACCTCTCACGGTTTTAGTGGCAAGAATCTCTTTAAATTTGTAGAGGCTTGAGGAGAGAGACGTGGAAGTAATTGGGAATTTGTAACGTAGCAAGTAGATGGAGTTTGTAGGAGACAGGATTCATTTTTTGTAGAATCTGGAAGGGACCAAGGTAGTGAGGACCAAGCTTGTAACAGGGTATCTTGAAGCGGATGTACTTGGATGAAAACCACACCATGTCAGCAGGAGAGAAGGATGGAGGAGGTCTTCTACTCTTATCAGCTTGTGCCTTCATGCGTGAAGAAGCCTAGGATAATGACTGTCGGGTCTGTTGCCAGATGGTGGAGAAATCACGGACAAGCTCATCAACAGCAGGCACACCGGAGGAAACTGGGAGAGGAAGAGGCGAACGGAGATGGAGTCCGTAGACAACAAAAAAGGGAGACAATCTTGTGGACTCGGAATCCTTATGATTATATGAGAATTTGATTAACCCTCTCCACCTGACCGTTGGACTGAGGGTGGTAGGTCGAGAAGTCCAGATTGATGTCCAGACGGTTACAAAGGGCTCGCCAGAATTTAGAGACAAACTGTACACCTCGATCTGAAACGATATGCTGAGGAAGACCATGTAAAGAAAAGACATGCAGCAAGAAGTACTTCGCCAGCTGTGGAGCAGAAGGAAGACCTGTTAGAGGAATGAAATGAGCCATTTTGGAAAACCGATCTACAATGACCCAAATGACAGTGTTATTATGAGATGGTGGCAAATCAATGATGAAATCCATGGCGATATGGGACCAGGGAGTCTCCGGAATGGGTATAGGCTGTAAGAGTCCTGCAGGTCTCTGTCGAGGAGTTTTGTCACGGGCACAAGTTTCACAGGAACGAACAAAATCAGAAACATAACGTTCAAGATGGGGCCACTAATAGTGCCAGGAGATTATAAGTAGAGTCTTGCGTATTCCAGGATGTCCTGCTGTCAAGGAAGAAGGGCCCCATTTCAGTACCTTGCATCTCAATCTAGCGGGCACAAAGGATTTTCCCGGAGGAACTTGCTGAATCTTGGCAGGAGTGGCAGGAATCATATGGTCAGGAGGAATAATATGCCTAGGCGTGGAGTCCAAACCAATGACATCAGAGGACCTGTAGAGAGCATCTGCTCTGATGTTCTTGTCTGCTGGACAGAAGTAAATGAAGAAGTTGAACTTAGAAAAGAACAGTGACCACCTTGCCTGGCTGTGGTTCAAATGCTGAGCAGACTGAAGGTATAGAAGATTCTTATGGTCGGAGTAGATGCTGACCAGATGAGTAGAACCTTCCAATAAATGTCACCATTCCTCCAATGCTAGCTTGATAGTGAGGAGTTTACAATCTCCAATGGAGTAATTCATCTCAGCAGGAGAGAAGGTCTTGGAGAAAAACCCACATAGTCTTGCGCTTGGCGTTTTTCTGAGTAAGAACGGCACCCGCTCCAATAGATGAGGCATAAACCTCCAAAGCAAAGGACCTCTCCGGATCAGGTCTTGTAAGCACGGGAGCAGAGGCAAACGCAGACTTTAAACAGGAGAAGGCCTCTTCAGCCTCTTTAGTCCAAGACTTAGGGTTAGAAGCCTTCTTAGTGAGAGCCCCAATAGGGGCAGCCAAGGATGAAAAATGTGGGATAAATTGACGATAATAGTTAGCGAATCCCAGAATGCGTTAAATAGCATGTAGGCCCGAAGGACGAGGCCAATCCAATACTGCAGACAATTTATCTGGATCCATCAGCAGGCCCTGATGAGAGACAATGTAGCCAAGAAACGGAAGACTAAACTTCTCGAACAGACATTTCTCCAGTTTGGCGTAGAGATGATTCTTCCGTAGTCGCTGAAGAACCAGACGAACATGAGTACGATGCTCCTCTAAGTTGGAAGAGAAAATCAGGATGTCATCTAGGTATACGACAACACAGGTGTAGATAAGATCATGGAAAACATTTTTGACAAACTCTTAAAAAAAGGCTGGAGCATTGCAGAGACCAAAAGGCATTACGAGATACTCAAAATGTCCGTCACGAGTATTGAAGGCCATTTTCCATTCATCTCCCTTGCAGACACGAATGAGGTTATACGCTCCACGTAAGTCCTACTTGGAGAAGACCTTGACACCGGGTAGATGGTCAAAAAGTTCTGAGATAAGAGGTAGAGGGTAATGGTTCTTGACCGTGATTTTGTTAAGTCCCCTGTAGTCAATGCATGGACGCAGTGAGACATCCTTCTTTCCAACAAAGAAACCTGCTCCGGCAGGAGAAGAGGACTTACAGATAAAACCCTTTTGGAGATTCTCCTGGATAAACTCAGCCATGGCTTTGGTCTCAGGAACTGATAGAGGGTATATCCTTCCAAGAGGAGGATTGGTACGGGGCAGAAGATCTATAGGGCAGTCGTAAGGACGATGTGGAGGCAGAGACTCAGCATGTTTCTTGCAGAATACATCAGAGAAATCTTGGTAAGGTGGCAGCAGGCCGGGTAAAGGAGGAGGACGAGAAACAACTTTAGACTGAACTGGTTGGAGGCAAAGATTTTGACAGGATTGTACCCAGCAAATTATTTCTCCAGTTCTTTAATCCAGTTGCGGAGAATGGCGTTGCAGCCAAGGAAGGCCAAGAAGAATCTCTGAAGTACAGTGAGGCAATACACCGACTTGAATGAAGAGAGATTCTGTACTGAAGTGTACCATACAGAGGAGATGAACAAGAGTTTGGCAAGCCGAGTAAGAGGAATACTTGTGGACCATAGAAGCATCAATAAAGTCATCTGCTGATCCAGAATCCAAAAATGCTGTAGCACTGAAGGAGGACTTGGCTGAAGCGAAGACTTGTACAGAAATAGTTAAGCGTGAAGGGGTAGTATTCACACCCAGGGACGCCTCTCCCACAAACCCTAGGTGCAAGCATTTTGTCAGATGCTGTGGGCGAGCTGTACAGTCCTTGAGGAAGCGCTCTGGGCTAGCACAATACAAACACAAATTCTCACTGCGTCGTTGTGACTTCTCCTGTTGCGTAAGACGAGAACGATACACTTGCATTGCCTCTTTGGTAAGAGGCACAGGAAACTGAAGAGGTGGATGTTGAAACAAGGGTGCCAGGCGAGGATATCTCCATATTAGGGCTGGTTCCCTCTCTAAGCGCAGTTCCTCCTGTCTCTCAGAAAAAACGCACATCAATGCGTGTGGTCAAGTGGATAAGTTCATTCAAAGAAAATGGAGGATCATGTGCTGCAAGGGCATCTTTAATCCTGCTTGACTGTCCTTTTTTGAATGTGGCACACAAGGCCTCATCATTCCAGGCAAGTTCAGAGGCTAGAGTGCGGAATTGAACCGCGTAGTCACCAACGGAAGAATTCTCTTGACAGAGGTTCAGAAAAGCCATCTCAGCTGAAGAGGCACGTGCGGGTTCCTCAAAGACACTGTGAAATTCTGCCAAGAAAGCTGACAAATTGGAGGATACCGGATCACCTTGATCCCAAAGGGGTGTAGCCCAGGCCACGGCTTTTCCGGATAGTAGGCTAATGACAAAGGCCACCTTTGCACGTTCCATCGGAAACTGCTTAGACATGAGCTCCAAGTGTATGGAGCACTGTGTAATGAAGCCTCTCCATAACTTGCAATCCCCATCAACTTAGAAGGTAAAGGCAGACGTAGCCTGGAGCCAGAAGACACTGCAGGAACTGATGGTGTAAGTGGGCCAGGTTGCGGTACCTGCTGCTTTTGTTGCTGCAAGGCCAAAAGCTGTTGTAACATAGCAGACAGTTTGGTAAGTTGCTGAGCCTGTTGGGCCATTTGCTGAGACTGACATACCACAACAGAGGGAAGATCTGCAACTTCAGGCAGGGGTACCTCAGAGGGATCCATGGCCGAATCTTACTGTAACACTCACATTTCAGAAGACAGAAACACCGGTGGATGTGGATCCACTGGACCTGTGTAGCAGATGACTCGGATTGTACCAAGGAGCAGAGTCTAAGGTGCTGGTTTTCACCAGAGCCCACCGCAAAGCAGGATGGACTTGCTGCAGCAGGCTGCACCTAGGTCGCTACCCCTGGGTAGTGAGGCAAAGGGATGTGAGGCACAGGAGGGATAAGGCAGCTTGTTGTCAGGACATAGCAGGAGGTCAGTAGGCAGGCGGCAGAGGAGTATGGTAAGGTCATAGAGCAAAGGAACAGGCAACTCTCAGGGAATGCTTTCTCTCAGGCACAAGGCAACAAAGATCTGGCAAGTGTGGGAGGAGGAGGAATTTATCAATGAGCCACAGGTGGACTACACTAATGGGCGCACTGGCCCTTTAAATCTTAAAACTCCGGCACACGCACGCTCTAGGGGATGGGGACGCGTGCACCGGAGCAGAGAGGCAGAGGTGGGGGGCAGGAGAAGCACCCAGTGAGTGACAGACTGGTATTCGCATGCGGGCGCGTCCTGCAATGTGAATCCCAGCCCCGCCAGCAGCAGGTAACGGCACAATGCGCTCATTGCCAGCGTGTGCTCCTGGAGCGCATAACGTAACAGTGCCTAGCCCAGGACCAGTATATATTTCCTCTAGTGGTTAAGGCTAAACCACACCCTGGCGTCACGACAAGAAGGGGTTAATAGCATCCGCCCCAAGGGTTACAACATCTGCCCTACATTGCACCCCCCCCCCTCCGCAACACACCTGTTCCTCAATCACAGTGACCCTCCTGGTCACTGTGATTGAGGAAAAGATGTGTTGTGGAAAATTGTCTAGATGGTGCTGCACATGTAAACTACAGAAAAGATAATCATTTTGCACCAGAAGTAGTCACGGAGCACACACCCGCTGATATTGTAGCAGTATAGCTTTTTAATCCAAAGGAAGCCAGGATCCAAGCAGAGAGGCGGTAGATGGAACTGATGGGAGTTCAGACACCGGGCCATGGACTGTATCACGCCAAGCGCGATACGGTCTGTGGCCCGGCATCTGAACTTCCCCCGGTTCCATCTACCGCCTCGGCTCGGATCCTGGCTTCTTTTGAATTAAGAGGCTATACTGCTACAATATCAGCGGGTGTGTGCTCCGTGACTATCTCTGGTGAGAAGCCCCTATATAAAAGCTTGCCCGGACCCTCATTTTTTGTTGTGGGCTTGGGTTGGCTTAAAAATAAAAAAGAGAAGTTTACACATCCGTCCCATGTTTACACATGCCGTCCAAACAGTGCCCAATTCCATCTGAGCAGTGGTTCCTGCTTTCATTTCAATATACATAAAACGCTCCCTTGCTGGCCAAAGTGGATCACCGCTACAAGAATAGCCAGCTAGAATACTGGATGAAATATGTCAGTCAAGGTATATACTAATAGGTGCAAAAACTGCAATAAAAGAATTATTTTGAAGGAGGCTGGACAGTGCATTCTGCACACCCGGTCTCTCAGCCTTCTATGTAGGAGTCACCGCTGGGGAATTTCATTACATACCTTTATTTGGATTAGGATTATTTCTATATTTTTTATATATATATAATTTACATTTTATTTTGCCTACAGCACTGGTTGAGGGACACATTCTAGCATAAGCATCTAGTAGAAGAAGCAATGCCACCTAATGTAACATTGTATTCACTGTAAAATCCAGAGATATAAAAGATACATAAAAACATCATCACATAGACACAAAGTAGAACTGGTCTAATGTAATTTCAGTGACAGTAACAATCCTGACACAATGACCCAGAGGCAGGAGAGGATCAGTGACTCAGAGCTAATTCAATACTAATTTCATAACCTTCTACTGTATACCCAGGGGCCCACTAAGTTATCTCTCTTATTTTATTGGGCTCCAATCACATTAACCTTTTTAATTGTAGGCGATTTCCTAAGGTTTTAGCCTCAGGAATACATAGTTACATAGTTACATAGTTAGTACGGTCGAAAAAAGACATATGTCCATCAAGTTCAACCAGGGAATTAAGGGGTAGGGGTGTGGCGCGATATTGGGGAAGGGATGAGATTTTATATTTCTTCATAAGCATTAATCTTATTTTGTTCCAGGAATGTATCTAATCCTGTTTTAAAGCTGTTAATTGTTCCTGCTGTGACCAGTTCCTGAGGTAGACCGTTCCATAAATTCACAGTCCTCACGGTAAAGAAGGCGTGTCGCCCCTTGAGACTAAACTTTTTCTTCTCCAGACGGAGGGAGTGCCCCCTCGTCCTTTGGGGGGGTTTAACCTGGAACAGTTTTTCTCCATATTTTTTGTATGGGCCATTAATATACTTATATATGTTTATCATATCCCCCCTTAAACGTCTCTTCTCAAGACTAAACAATTGTAACTCCTTTAATCGCTCCTCATAGCTAAGATGTTCCATGCCCCATATTAGTTTAGTCGCGCGTCTCTGCACCCTTTCCAGCTCCGCAGTGTCCCTTTTATGAACAGGCGACCAAAACTGAACAGCATATTCCAGGTGAGGCCGTACCAATGCTTTATAAAGGGGGAGTATTATGTCCCTGTCCCTTGAGTCCATGCCTCTTTTTATACATGACAATATCCTGCTGGCTTTGGAAGCAGCAGCCTGACATTGCATGATATTCTGTAGTCTGTGATCTACAAGTACACGCAGATCCTTCTCTACCAGTGACTCTGCCAGTTTAATCCCCCCTAAGACATACGACGCATGCAGGTTATTAGTACCCAGATGCATAACTTTACATTTATCCACATTGAACCTCATTTGCCAAGTGGATGCCCAGACACTTAGTCTATCCAAGTCATCTTGTAACTTATGCACATCCTCTATAGACTGTACTGTGCTACAAAGCTTGGTGTCATCTGCAAATGTCATGAGCAATAATGTCTTAAGAATGGTCCTATATTGAAAGTAATTAAATAGGAATAGGAATGATGCCAATGAAACCTATAGAATAAATATGACTACTATAAGGCTAATGTGTTTGTTTGCTTCTTAGGTTACAGTCAATGGAGAATCGTTTTACAGGACTTTTATTATTTATAGAAATGCATATTACATGTTAGCTGCAGCAATATACGTCTTCTAGAAAGGGTTGGTTGGTTGATAAAGCCAAATTATGTGTACTCTGCCGCCCTCTAGTGTATACATAGAAACATAACAGAAATATGTGGCTAGGAATATCGGGGGAGATTTATCAAAACCTGTCCAGAGGAAATGTTGCTGAGTTGCCCATAACAACCAATCAGATCACTTCTTTCGTTTTTAACAAGGCTTCTGCAAAATGAAAGAAGCAAACTGATTGGTTGCTATGGGCAACTGGGCAACTTTTCCTTTGGACAGGTTTTGATAAATCTCCCCATAGTGCTTCATCTGAGGGCCACAAAGTAGTGGCAGAGACCCTGATTCCAGTTAGGGCAACACTGAGTGTACCCTATAAGCAGCCTTTGTATACAGAGAACCCTAGTTTCTGTTCTAGAAGAGTGGTGCCAGTTGTAGTTTCCAGCACATCCAGGTGTACGGTGTCCATTTTGGGACATCGTCAGTTGTCAGCCGTAACCCAGCCCCGCCTCCTTCCTCAGACCAATCGCCATTAGTCGTCTGCCGAAACTCCGTCCCCCGTCAGGTGAAACAGCGTCCCGACTCATCCCTCACACCAATCGCTGTCATCCTTCAGCCACAACTCCCTCATCCAAAATGCCGTCATGCCTCAGGAGATTCTCCCTCAGACGCAACTTCCTGCCGCATAGCAGAGTCGATGCTGCACAGCATGTATAACAGAGTCGAAACTGTGAAACTTGCACGTGTATACTACAGACACTACGTGTATAGCAGAGCCAACACTGAATAGCATGTACAGCAGAGAGCCAATACTGACTCAGCTCTGCTACACGGCAGGAAGATTTTTCATCGAGGGATGACGGAGTTTCGGATGAAGGAGGAGGGAGTTGCAGCTGACTCCACACGATGTCCTAAAATGGACACTGTACAGGTGAGCAAAAGTGCCACTGTGCCAGGTAAACTTATAAGGAGGAGCAAAGCTACACCAGAGCTGCAGCCCCTAAGGATTGGAGGGAGACCCTGACTGATCATAAAGTGATGGTATGTCCTAGAGATAGAAAGAAAGATCGAGAGGAAACCTTTAAAAGTGTATTCCGGAGACTTGTGGTTTTTGCTTATAATTACTGATTGATTGATTATTAATGAATGGGACATGTCAGAAGAAACTATTGATCCATTATAGCTCCTGTAATAGTGGAATCCATGATGCCAGTGTAATCTAAGCCCTATAGCCAAATAAAGGGTTTACCCAACTCCCTATCCACAGGGAAGGGAATAACAAACTGATCGTTGGGGGTCCGATGGCTGGAACCCCATCTGAAACTGAAAAGAAATTGCTGGTGGAGGAAATTGCTAGAGACATGCACTGAGCTTGGCAATGCTTGGAACCTTCAGAAAGAGTGAATGGATTGATGGCTAAGCATGTGCCCTTGCTGCTCCTTTCATTCTTGAGACAATTTTCCTCTATACATGGGATTGGTGGGGGTCCCAGAAACATGACCCTCACTGATCAGCTTTTTAATCCCTATTCTGTTAATAGGGAATAACTATTGGAGTTAAGAATGTCCCTAAATATAATACTAATTAAATTATTTATCTCATATGAACAGTTTCTTTTTTACTTCTAGATGTTCATATTGTACTATTTATTTTTACTATGTTTCCCTGCTGCAAATGATGGTGGAGGTAAGAGATGAGCGAACTTACAGTAAATTCGATTTGTCACGATTTTCTCGGCTCGGCAGTTGATGACTTTTCCTGCATAAATTAGTTCAGCTTTCCGGTGCTCCGGTGGGCTGGAAAAGGTGGATACAGTCCTAGGAGACTCTTTCCTAGGACTGTATCCACCTTTTCCAGCCCACTGGAGCACTGGAAAGCTGAACTAATTTATGCAGGAAAAGTCAGTAACCGCCGAGCCGAGAAGTTCGTGACGAATCGAATTTACTGTAAGTTCGCTCATCTCTAGTGGCGGTAAATAATCATCATCATTATAGTCAATAAGTTGTGATGATAACAGAATATTTCATAGACACATTGCAGCCTACTGAGTAGTGGTTTTGGAACATTGACTGTTAGAAATGTGTTCGCACAAGGTGGATACTAGATTTGACCGAACTGAATCCCAAGAACCTGATTTTAGTCAGAACTTTGTGAAGAATCATATTTGGCAAACATCAGAACGTTGCCTGGTTCACTTCGGCCAAACATGGTAACAGCACCAGAGAAGTAGAAGGGATGAGGTCACATGGCATTGGAACCATTTCAGCATAGGATGAGGAGATGACATTAGGGTAGCCCAAAATACTTTACAGCTAGCTAGCAAGATCACATGACCTCAGGTTAGCCAGTAATTGCTTTTCTAAAGCTCCCAGGCCCATTAGGAGATAGAATACGGGTGGTTCTATAATCAAAATAAAAGCCTATGCACAGCGTTGCGACATCTTGGAGAGAGGAGCTTATCAGAGAACATCTCATTGTGCGCACTACAGAGCCCGGACAGAAAAACACTGCACTTGTGCACTTAAACAGAGAGCATAGCATTCTAGCATCGGAATTGTGCTGTGGGCTTTATTTGCCATCCCTGTTTTGGCAGGCACTACCATACCTTCCTGTTGACTCCGCCGCCTTTAGGCCCAGCACAGGTGGCGCATACCCAGTCATCATTACTTCTTCAAAACAGCCATTATAGCTCATGTCAAGGAGAGGGTGGCCATGCAGAAAACTTGTATACGTGGTTGCTAGAGATGAGCAAATTTACAGTAAATTCGATTGGTCACGAACTTCTCGGCTCGGCAGTTGATGACTTATCCTGCATCAATTAGTTCAGCTTTCAGGTGTTCCGGTGGGCTGGAAAAGGTGGATACAGTCCTAGGAAAGAGTCTCCTAGGACTGTATCCACCTTTTCCAGCCAAGGGAGCACCTGAGAGCTGAACTAATTTCTGCAGGATAAGCCATCAACTGCTGAGCCGAGAAGTTCGTGACAAATCGAATTTACTGTAAATTCGCTCATCTCTAGTGGTCGCTGATAACAGCACAAACATAATGGCTGGGCTGCATCTAGGTGGCATGACACATTCTGCCTGTATGGCATATGTGCTAAATCTTTTCATGAAATGTTTCTTAAAAAAATATGTTGGTCTGGGCGATGTGCTGGCTATGTGCAGAAAAGTTTGCATTTGCTTTAGCTGTTCTTATGCCTTTGAGAACACACTCCTAGGCTCACAGCACCAAAATGGTCTTCCTCAACACGGTCTAATTTGCAAAGTTGTTGGGACATGTTGGCCCACCTGTACCAGCAGCGGAAAGTGATGACAGATTACCTAATGTAGCACTTTTTGGAGTCAGTGTGACTGTCAGCTTAGGCCTTGACAGCTAATTAGAGACACCTATCGCGTACTTAACCCCTTCTGCAAATGGACATTTATGAACGTCCATTTTTCCTGTAATGTAAGGTAAATGGACGTTCATAAACGTCCAATACATTTTCTATCACCATGTCTGGTGGCATGGTGCTCTGAACAGCTGACCGATGACACTATGCAGCTGGGGACCAATCAGAATGATCACCTGCTGCTGATTGTGGTCATTGGCCAGTCAGTAAGTGACTGACCAATGACATGGGAATTGCGGGGTTCGTGGTGATTCCGGGCTGATCGGGTCTCTGGTGACCCGACAGCCCGGAAAATAGGGATGATCGTAGTTGAGGGAAGAAGATGGCGGCGGGTACCGGCAATCGGAGGTTTGCCCCCCTTCATTTCCGATGTTTCCGAGGTTCCCGATGCAGCTAATTTTCCGCCACAGCTCAAACTCCCAGCAGGAAACTTGCTGTGAACCCCCACCGTGTGAATGTACCCTAAAAACACTTGTCACGATTCGGCTGGCAGGAGGTGGATCCTCTGTGCCAGAGAGGGATTGGCGTGGACCGTGCTAGTGGACCGGTTCTAAGTTACTACTGGTTTTCACCAGAGCCCGCCGCAAAGCGGGATGGTCTTGCAGCGGCGGTAGTAACCAGGTCGTATCCACTAGCAACGGCTCAACCTCTCTGACTGCTGAAGATAGGCGCGGTACAAGGGAGTAGACAAGAGCAAGGTCGGACGTAGCAGAAGGTCGGGGCAGGCAGCAAGGATCGTAGTCAGGGGCAACGGCAGGTCTGGAACACAGGCTAGGAACACACAAGGGAACGCTTTCACTGGCACGATGGCAACAAGATCCGGCAAGGAAGGGAAGGGGAAGTGAGGTTAAATAGGGAAGTGCACAGGTGAATGACTGATTAGACCCACTGCGCCAATCAGCGGCGCAGTGGCCCTTTAAATCGCAGAGACCCGGCGCGCGCGCGCCCTAGGGAGCGGGGCCGCGCGCGCCGGGACAGGACCGACGGAGAGCGAGTCAGGTACGGGAGCCGGGGCGCGCATCGCGAGCGGGCGCCACCCGCATCGCGAATCGCATCCCGGCTGGGGGCGGTATCGCAGCGCACCCGGTCAGTAGATCTGACCGGGGCGCTGCAATAGCGAGGATGTTGCGAGCGCTCCGGGGAGGAGCGGGGACCCGGAGCGCTCGGTGTAACAGTACCCCCCCCCCTTGGGTCTCCCCCTCTTCTTGGAGCCTGGGAACCTGAGGAGCAGACTTTTGTCTAGGATGTTGTCCTCAGGTTCCCAGGATCTCTCTTCAGGTCCACAGCCCTCCCAATCAACCAAAAAGAACCTTTTTCCTCTGACCGTCTTGGAGGCCAGTATCTCCTTCACTGAGAAGACGTCAGAAGAACCGGAAACAGGAGTGGGAGAAACAAGCTTGGGAGAGAAACGGTTGATGATGAGTGGTTTAAGAAGAGAGACATGAAAGGCATTAGGAATACGAAGAGAAGGAGGAAGAAGAAGTTTGTAAGAGACAGGATTAATTTGGCACAAGACTTTGAAAGGACCAAGATAGCGTGGTCCCAGTTTGTAACTGGGGACACGAAAGCGGACATATTTAGCGGAGAGCCATACCTTGTCTCCGGGAGCAAAAATGGGGGGAGCTCTTCTTTTCTTATCGGCAAACTTTTTCATGCGAGATGAAGCCTGTAAAAGAGAATTTTGGGTCTCTTTCCATATGGTGGAAAGATCACGAGTCACTTCATCTACAGCGGGCAAACCAGAGGACAAGGGAATAGGGAGGGGGGGAAGAGGGTGACGGCCGTACACCACGAAAAATGGGGATTTAGCAGAAAATTCAGAGACTCTAAAGTTGTACGAGAATTCGGCCCAAGGTAGAAGATCTGCCCAGTCATCCTGGCGGGAGGAAACAAAATGCCGTAAATAGTCACCCAGGACCTGGTTAATTCTTTCTACTTGCCCATTGGATTGAGGATGATAAGCAGAAGAGAAGTTTAATTTAATCTTGAGTTGTTTACAGAGAGCCCTCCAGAATTTAGACACGAATTGGACACCTCTATTCGAGACAATCTGCGTGGGCAAACCGTGAAGACGAAAAATGTGTACAAAAAATTGTTTTGCCAACTGAGGCGCTGAAGGAAGACCAGGAAGAGGAATAAAATGTGCCATCTTGGAAAATCGATCAACGACCACCCAAACAACAGTGTTGCCACGGGATGGGGGTAGGTCTGTAATAAAGTCCATACCAATCAGAGACCAAGGCTGTTCGGGGACAGGCAGAGGGTGAAGGAGACCAGCAGGCTTCTGGCGAGGAGTCTTATCCCGGGCACAGACAGTACAGGCCCGCACAAAATCCACAACATCTGTTTCCAGAGTCGGCCACCAATAGAAACGAGAGATGAGTTGCAAGGACTTTTTGATGCCCGCATGGCCTGCGAGGTGGGAGGAGTGACCCCATTTGAGAATCCCGAGACGCTGGCGTGGAGAAACAAAGGTCTTCCCTGGAGGAGTTTGCCTGATGGAGGCTGGAGAAGAGGAGATCAGACAGTCAGGAGGAATGATGTGTTGCGGAGAGACCTCTACTTCCGAGGCATCCGAGGAACGAGAGAGAGCATCGGCCCTAATGTTCTTGTCGGCAGGGCGAAAATGAATTTCAAAGTTAAAACGGGCAAAGAACAACGACCACCTGGCCTGGCGAGGATTCAGCCGTTGGGCAGACTGGAGATAGGAGAGATTCTTGTGATCGGTGAAAATGATAACTGGAAATTTTGATCCCTCCAGCAGATGCCTCCATTCCTCAAGTGCCAATTTAATGGCCAGTAGTTCTCGATCCCCGATGGAGTAGTTCCTCTCCGCCGGAGAGAAGGTCCTAGAAAAAAAACCACAAGTAACAGCATGCCCGGAAGAATTTTTTTGTAGAAGGACCGCTCCAGCTCCCACTGAGGAGGCATCAACCTCCAATAGGAAGGGTTTAGATGGGTCAGGTCTGGAGAGCACGGGAGCAGAAGAAAAGGCAGACTTGAGCCGTTTAAATGCGTCTTCCGCTTGAGGAGACCAGGACTTAGGATTGGCATTCTTCTTGGTTAAAGCCACGATAGGAGCCACAATAGTGGAAAAATGTGGAATAAATTGTCTGTAATAATTGGCGAACCCCAAAAAACGTTAGATAGCACGGAGTCCGGAGGGGCGTGGCCAATCTAAGACGGCAGAGAGTTTATCTGGGTCCATTTGTAGTCCCTGGCCAGAGACCAAGTATCCTAGGAAAGGAAGAGATTGACATTCAAACAGACATTTCTCCATTTTGGCATAAAGTTGATTGTCTCGAAGTCTCTGAAGAACCATGCGGACATGCTGGCGATGTTCTTCTAAGTTGGCAGAAAAAATCAGAATATTGTCCAGATACACAACAACACAGGAATATAAGAGATCACGAAAAATTTCATTAACAAAGTCTTGGAAGACGGCAGGGGCGTTGCACAGGCCAAAGGGCATGACCAGATACTCAAAGTGTCCATCTCTGGTGTTAAATGCAGTTTTCCATTCGTCCCCCTCCCTGATGCGGATGAGATTATATGCACCTCTTAAGTCCAGTTTGGTAAAGATGTGGGCACCTTGAAGGCGATCAAAGAGTTCAGAGATAAGAGGTAGGGGGTAGCGGTTCTTTACCGTGATTTTATTAAGTCCGCGGTAATCAATGCAAGGACGTAGGGAGCCATCTTTTTTGGACACAAAGAAAAATCCAGCTCCAGCAGGAGAGGAGGATTTGCGGATAAACCCCTTTTTTAAATTTTCCTGGATGTATTCAGACATAGCAAGAGTCTCTGGGGCAGACAGAGGGTAAATTCTGCCCCGGGGTGGAGTAGTGCCCGGGAGGAGGTCAATAGGACAGTCAAAAGGCCTGTGAGGGGGTAAAGTCTCAGCTTGCTTTTTGCAAAATACGTCAGCATAGTCCATATAAGCCTTAGGGAGACCGGTTACAGGAGGAACCACAGGGTCACGGCAGGGAGTACTGGGAACCGGTTTAAGACAGTCCTTGAAACAAGAAGTACCCCAGCTCTTGATCTCTCCTGTGGACCAATCAAGGGTTGGGGAATGGCGTTGAAGCCACGGTAGTCCAAGGAGAATTTCGGAAGTGCAATTGGAGAGGACCAAAAACTAAATTTTTTCGTGATGAGGTCCGATGCACATTAGGAGTGGTTCCGTGCGGTAACGCACGGCACAGTCCAATCTTTCATTGTTAACACAATTGATGTAGAGGGGTCTGGCGAGACTGGTCACAGGGATGTTGAACCTGTTGATGAGAGAGGCCAAAATAAAATTTCCTGCAGATCCGGAATCCAAGAAGGCCTTAGTAGAGAAGGAGAAGGTAGAGGCAGATATCCGCACAGGCACAGTAAGGCGTGGAGAAGCAGAGTTGACATCAAGAACTGTGTCACCTTTGTGCGGAGTCAGCGTACGTCTTTCCAGGCGGGGAGGACGGATAGGACAATCCTTCAGGAAGTGTTCGGTACCGGCACAGTACAGGCAAAGATTCTCCATGCGGCGTCGTGTCCTCTCTTGAGGTGTCAAGCGAGACCGGTCAACTTGCATAGCCTCCACGGCGGGAGGCACAGGAACGGATTGCAGAGGACCAGAGGAGAGAGGAGCCGGGGAGAAAAAACGCCTCGTGCGAACAAAGTCCATATCCTGGCGGAGCTCCTGACGCCTTTCGGAAAAACGCATGTCAATGCGAGTGGCAAGATGAATGAGTTCATGTAGGTTAGCAGGAATTTCTTGTGCGGCCAAAACATCTTTAATGTTGCTGGATAGGCCTTTTTTAAAGGTCGCGCAGAGGGCCTCATTATTCCAGGATAATTCGGAAGCAAGAGTACGGAATTGGATGGCGTACTCGCCAACGGAAGAATTACCCTGGACCAGGTTCAGCAGGGCAGTCTCAGCAGAAGAGGCTCGGGCAGGTTCCTCAAAGACAGTTCGAATTTCCGAGAAGAAGGAGTGTACAGAGGCAGTGACGGGGTCATTGCGGTCCCAGAGCGGTGTGGCCCATGACAGAGCCTTCCCAGACAGAAGGCTGACTATGAAAGCCACCTTAGACCTTTCAGTAGGAAACTGGTCCGACATCATCTCCAAGTGCAGGGAACATTGTGAAAGAAAGCCACGGCAAAACTTAGAGTCCCCATCAAATTTATCCGGCAAAGAAAGTCGTAGGCCGGAAGCGGCCACTCGCTGCGGAGGAGGTGCAGGAGCTGGCGGAGGAGATGTTTGCTGAAGCTGTGGTAGTAACTGCTGTAGCATCACGGTCAGTTGAGACAGCTGGTGGCCTTGTTGCGCTATCTGTTGCGACTGCTGGGCGACCACCGTGGTGAGGTCGGCGACAACTGGCAGTGGAACTTCAGCGGGATCCATGGCCGGATCTACTGTCACGATTCGGCTGGCAGGAGGTGGATCCTCTGTGCCAGAGAGGGATTGGCGTGGACCGTGCTAGTGGACCGGTTCTAAGTTACTACTGGTTTTCACCAGAGCCCGCCGCAAAGCGGGATGGTCTTGCAGCGGCGGTAGTAACCAGGTCGTATCCACTAGCAACGGCTCAACCTCTCTGACTGCTGAAGATAGGCGCGGTACAAGGGAGTAGACAAGAGCAAGGTCGGACGTAGCAGAAGGTCGGGGCAGGCAGCAAGGATCGTAGTCAGGGGCAACGGCAGGAGGTCTGGAACACAGGCTAGGAACACACAAGGGAACGCTTTCACTGGCACGATGGCAACAAGATCCGGCAAGGAAGGGAAGGGGAAGTGAGGTTAAATAGGGAAGTGCACAGGTGAATGACTGATTAGACCCACTGCGCCAATCAGCGGCGCAGTGGCCCTTTAAATCGCAGAGACCCGGCGCGCGCGCGCCCTAGGGAGCGGGGCCGCGCGCGCCGGGACAGGACCGACGGAGAGCGAGTCAGGTACGGGAGTCGGGGTGCGCATCGCGAGCGGGCGCCACCCGCATCGTGAATCGCATCCCGGCTGGGGGCGGTATCGCAGCGCACCCGGTCAGTAGATCTGACCGGGGCGCTGCAGTAGCGAGGATGTTGCGAGCGCTCCGGGGAGGAGCGGGGACCCGGAGCGCTCGGCGTAACAACACTACACTACACTATAACACATAATTAAGGGTAAAACACTACATATACAGATACCCCTAAACAGTTACACCCCCCCCCCCCAATAAAAATGAAAAATGTCTCCTACGACACTGTCTCCAAAACGGAGCCTCCAGCTGTTGCAAAACAACTCCCAGTATTGCCGGACAGCCATTGACTGTCCAGGCATGCTGGAAGTTTTGCAACAGCTGGAGGCACCCTGATTGGGAAACTCTGCCTTAGGGTATTTTTGGTATCGGAGGCAAGTGTAATTCTTGAATCCGAGTCTGTCCCTATGCAAATCCCTTATTTAGGCCTCAAATATGCATTGCGCTCTCTCACTTCGGAGCCCTGTTGTATTTAAAGGAAACAGTTTAGAGAAATTGCCTAACAAATTTTGGGGGGATTTTTCTCCTTTTACCCCTTATGAAAAGGTAAAGTTGGGGTCTACTCCAGCAATTACATTTTTTACCCTAACATTCTGATGTTGCCCCATACTTTTCATTTTCACAAGAGGTAAAAGGAAAAAAAGACCCCTAAAATTTGGAAAGCAATTTCTCCTGAGTATGGAAAATACCCCATATGTGGGCGTACAACGAGGCTCAGGAGTGAGAGCGACATGTACATTTGAGGTGATTTGCACAGGTGTGGCTGATCGTTACAGCAGTTCTGACATAAACGCAAAAAAATTTTTTTAAAAACACCCACATGTGACCCCATTTTGGAAACTACACCCCTCACGGAATGTAACAAGGGGTATAGTGAGCCTTAACATCCCACAGGTGTTTGACGAATTTTCGTTAAAGTTGGACGTGAAATTTTTTTTATTTTTTTCTCACTAAAATGCTGGTGTTATCCCAAATTTTTCGTTTTCACAAGGGGTAATAGTAAAACAGCCCGCAACATTTGCAACACTATTTCTTCTGAGTAAGAACATACCCCATATGTGGATGTAAAATGCTCTGCGGGTGCACTACAATGCTCAGAAGAGAAGGAGCCCCTTGGGCTTTTGGAGAGAGACTGTGTCTGGAATTGAAGGCCACATGTGTTTACAAAGCCGCCATAGTGCCAGAACAATGGACCCCCCCCCCACAAGTGACCCCATTTTGGAAACTACACCCCTCACGTAATGTAATAAGGGTGCAGTGAGCATTTACACCCCACAGGTGTCTGACAGATTTTTTGGACAGTCGTCCGTAAAAATGAAATTTTTTTTTTTTTTTACACAGCCCACTGTTTTACACAGCCCACTGCTCACTGAACCCCTTATTAAATTCCATGAGGGGTGTAGTTTCTGAAATAGGGTCACATGTGTGTGTGTGTGTGGAGGGGGGGGGGGGGGGGGTTCCACTGTTATGGCACCATTTTTTGCTGTTGCAAAATGCCCCCAAAAACCATTTCAGCAAAATTTGCTTTCCAAGACCCAAATGTGACTCCTTCTCTTCTGAGCATTGTAGTTCGCCCGTAGTGCACTTGACGTCCACACATGGGGTATTTCCATACTCAGAAGAGATGGGGTTACACATTTTGGGGGGCATTTTCTCCTATTACCCCTTGTAAAAATTTAAAATTTGGGGGAAAACTAGTGATTTAGTGAAAATTATTATTTTTTTTTATATACACATCCTACTTTAACGAAAAGTCGTCAAACACCTGTGGGGTATTAAGGCTCACTGTACCCCTAGTTACATTTCCAAAATAGTATGCCAATTAGTTTTTTTTTTTTTTGCTATTCTGCCACCCTAAGGGCTTCCTAAATGTGACATGCCCCCAAAAACCATTTCAGAAAAACTCATTCGCCAAAATCCCATTGTCACTCCTTGCCTTCAGAGCCCTCTACTGTGCCCACCGAACACTTTACATCCACATTTGAGGTATGTCCTTACTCGAGAGAAATTGGGTTATAAATTTTGGGGGGATTTCTCTCTTTTTACCCCTTGTAAAAATTCAAAAACTGGGTCTCCAAGAACATGCGAGTGTAAAAAATGCAGATTTTTAATTTTCTTCTTCACTTTGCTGCTATTCCTGTGAAATACCTAAAGGGTTAACACACTTACTGAATGCCATTTTGAATACTTTGAGTGGTGAAGTTTTTATAATGGGGTCATATATGTAGTATTTCTAATATGAAGGCCCTTCAAATCCACTTCAAAACAGAACTGGTCCCTTAAAAATTCAGATTTTGAACATTTTTTGAAAAATTGGAAAATTGCTGCTGAACTTTGAAGCCCTCTGGTGTCCTCCAAAAGAAAAAACATGTCAACTTTATGATGCAAACATAAAGTAGACATATTGTATATGTCAATCAATATATAATTTATTTGAAATATCTATTTTCCTTACAAGCAGAGAGCTTCAAAGTCAGAAAACTGCAAACATTTTTAAATTTTTCATGAAATTTTGGAATTTTTCACCAAGAAATGATACAAGTATTTGCGAAAATTTACCACTAACATAAATTAGAATATGTCACGAAAAAACTTTCTCGGAATCAGAATGAAAAGTAAAAGCATCCCAGAGTTATTAATGCTTAAAGGGGTACTCCGGTGAAAAACTTTTTTTTTTTTAAATCAACTGGTGCCAGAAAGTTAAACAGATTTGTAAATTACTTCTATTAAAACACCGTTATCCTTCTAGTACTTTTTAGCATCTGTATGCTACAGAGGAAAGTGCTCTCTGCTGACACCTGATGCTTGTATCAGGAACTGTCCAGAACAGGAGAAAATCCTCATAGCAAACCTATGCTACTCTGGACAGTTCCTGAGGTAGTTTACAGAAGTAATTTACAAATCTGTTTAACTTTCTGGCACCAGTTGATTTAAAAAAAAAAAAAGGTTTTCACCGGAGTACCCCTTTTTGCCTTTTGAAGAGGTAACGAGATTTGTCATCAGGGATAGCATGGAATTAATGATGTTATACCGCTGATATTCCTTCTGGAGCAAAGGCTTATGTGATCATTGAGCAAGGATAAAGGAAGGTTCACATCTGGCTGGCAGCAGTATGGATGTTCTTCTTATGGAGAATGAGGGAGTGGGTCCTATAGAGGATTTGGAGATGGAAGCTGTTGAAGGCATGGGACGAGACAAGGTGACGATGATGATGATGACGACCACGATGACCAAACATGGCAGTATGGGAAAGAGGCAAAACTAGCCGGGCCCTCAGAAAAGCTGGCTGAATGGCGAGCTTTATGCTTTCTTACTTGTGCGCTGACAGACGTATTGTAGAAAAAAGAGATGACTAGTGGTTAGTGCCACTTAGACCCTCAGTATAAAGCCAAAATTGGGAAATTATTTTCATTTTCTGAGAGGGGGGGGGGGGGGGGGGGGTTAAAAATGAAAGAAGTGAGCTGATTGGTTGCTATGGGCAGCTGGGAAACTTTTCACCTGGGCTGGTTTTGTAAATACCCTGTGCCTGATGTCACTGACTACACAGTACTTCAACCACCCCTGCTGTTCGCTGGCTACTACAAGTCCCACTAGTCTACCACCCCTGCTGTGCACTAGCTACAAATACCACTAGTCCACCACCCCCGCTGCCACCCACCATTACTAGGCCTACATATGCATATATCCCATTCCTCCATTCGGTAGTGCAGTGTGTTTTAAACAAGCTGCTAGTTACTATGGGTTACCGCATGTCGCTGTAATTGTGAAAATATCAGCCTTAAAACCACTTTAAAACTACTTAACTACATTCCTAGGTGACACTGGCAGTCTTATACAGGGTTTTAGAGCTCTTTGGCAATGTTATACATGTGTTTAAAGGGTTATTGAATTCTGGCTCAGCTAAAACTTTTGCCATAACCAAGCTCTTTTAACTGTGGATTTTTAACTATGGAAACAATCTGCCAAAATTTGTTTTACGGATTTGCTTTGGATTTATTGCAGATTTTCCCCATAGACCAAGGCTATGTTCACACATTAGAATTTACGCATGTAATTCTACATGGAATTCCTTATTTAATTTCCGCATCAATTTAGAGTCAGTGCACTTCAATGGGATTCCGCAGTCCCATTCACACAGCAGAATTTCTGCATCGGTCTTTCTGATGCGGAAATGTAGCATTCCGCATAAAGAAAGGTCATGTCCTAAATTCGTGCAGAATTCTGATGCAGAATCCTATTGAAGTCAATGGGGCTTGAATCTGTGCATTAGATACGGAATCGGTGCGTAATGTCTGCGGAAATTATATGGAATTCATTTGGATTCTGCACAAAGTTTATCAAAAGCAATTAATGAAAAACACAATTTTCTGTGCATGGAGAATTCCGCATCAGCACCCTTTGGTTGGATTTCTGCATCTTATGCGGAAATTCTGACATGTGAACATAGCATTAAAGATCTGAATTAACCCCTTAAGGACACAAGGTTTTTCCGTTTTTGCATTTTCATTTTTTCCTCATCACCTTCTAAAAATCATAACGCTTTAAATTTTGCACATAAAATTCCATATGATGGTTTATTTATGCGCCACTAATTCTACTTTGCAGTGACATTAGTCATTTTACAAAAAAATTACATCTAATCTTTATTCTGTAGGTCCATACGGTTAAAATGATACCCTACTTATATAGGTTTGATTTTGTCGTACTTCTGAAAAAAATCATAACTACACGCAGGAAAATTTATATGTAAAAAATTCTCATCTTCTGACCCCTATAACTTTTTAATTTTTCTGCGTACGGGCCGGTTTGAGGGCTCATTTTTTGCGCCGTGTTCTGAAATTTTTATTGGTAAAATTTTTGTATTGATCAGAATTTTTGATAGTTTTTTATTCATTTTTTCATGATATAAAAAGTGACCAAAAATACGCTATTTTGGACTTTGGAATTTTTTTGCGCGTACGCCATTGACCGTACGGTTTAATTAATTATATATTTTTAAACTTCGGACATTTCTGCACGCCGCGATACCACATATGTTTATTTTTATTTACACAGTTTTTTTTTTTATGGGAAAACGGGGGAGATTCAAACTTTTAATAGGGAAGGGGTTAAATGACCTTTATTCACTTTTTTTCCCCTTTTTTCTGCAGTGTTATAGCTCCCATAGGGGGCTATAACACTGCACACACTGATCTTTTACACTGATCCCTGCATAGCTTTGCATGGATCAGCGTTACAGGGGCTCGATTGCTCAAGCCTGTAGCTCAGTCTTGGAGCGATCAAACGCCGATCGGACGCGACAGAGCAAGGTAAGGGGACCTCTGCTCGTGTCCTAGCTGATCGGGACATCACAATTTAATCGCGATAGTCCCGATCAGCACAACTGAGCTGCCGGGAAGCTTTTACTTTCGTTTTAGACGCGGCAATCAACTTTGATCGCCGCATCTAAAGGGTTAATAGTGCGCGGCACAACAATCGGGGCCGCACGCTATTAGCCCAGGGTCCCGGCTATCATTAGCCGCCGGGATCGACCCGGTAAGGACCGGGCGTAGGGGGTACAGGTACGCCCTTAAGAGGTTAAATCTGCAAATACAAATATTTAAATGTTTAAATGCATTGACATTTTTGCATGTCCTGCACCTAAATACACACAATCTAGTGCGGATATTACACTGCAGACCTTGTTGTAAAAAACATAGGCTGCAGATTTACTGCAGAAATCTACAGTGTCTGTGCCCTATGTGAACATGCCCTAAAGGGTCTGAATAATGAGCGTTGGTCGATGAATTATCATCTTGTGTTGTAATCAGCGTTGAGCAGGAAGGATTTCTATTTCCTTGTCTCATCTCATTGAATTGTAATGTGCACATTTTGCATATGAAGACTTCGCAGGTCTGGTGACTGGTATCTGATAGAAATGCTGCTCTTTGTTTTTGTTTCTTTTTTATTGTGTCGCTTTGTTTATTTTTCTTTCCTTGTTTATGTCACCACTTTCTACAGATGTACAACAAATGGGGCTACACTTCATATTGTGTCATCGGGGATCAGCAGGTATTTCCACCATCTCCAGCATAACAAGCAATTGTCTCTACAAACAATGACGCGTTACAACAACCCTGGACAAAGGGTCTTAGATGAAACTTAAATAAAGAGGACACAGTCCAATGTGGAGCGTGCCCGGCGCTGCAAATCCACTAAATAAAATGTTCCGCTAGACTATCCCGGCACAGTGACCCTCTCGGTGCTCCCATATGAAAGTTCAGAATGCAAACCATATCAAGGTATGTAGAAATGAAGCACTCACCAGGTCTTGATACGAATCGTCAGCTCTTTATTCATTTTGGCTTACAGCGATCCTGTTTTTACGGGGAGAGCGGACAGGTGGAACAGAGTGGGGGAAGTGAATGGGCGATGGTCCATTATCGCGCTTTCGCGCTTCGCCAGGCGCGCTTCGTCAGGTGCGCTTCGTCAGGTGCGCTTCGTCAGGCGCGCTTCATCAGTCCGTTATCGTGCTTGCGCGCTTCGTCAGGCCCCCCTTTGGGGGGCCTGACGAAGCGCGCAAGCGCGATAACGGACTGATGTCTGACGAAGCACGCCTGACGAAGCGCGCCTGACGAAGCGCGCCTGATGAAGCGCGCAAGCGTGATAACAAACCGTCGCCCATTCGCTTTCCTCACTCTCTTCCACCTGTCCTCTCTCCCCGTAGAAACAGGATCGCTGTAAGCCGAAATGAAATAAAGAGCTGACGATTCGTATCAAGAACTGGTGAGTGCTTCATTTCTGCATACCTTGATATGGTTTGCATTATCTAAGGGTTAACAGAGAACGGAGGATAATTTGTCTGGCCCTCACTGCTCCTCACAACTGTCGGACTCATTTATTCCATAGCGTGTCAATCCTGGCATCTCAGTAAAGAAATACAGATTTATCACCTCTTATGGCAACTGTTCTGATACACTTTGTTTTTCAATCAGAACAGACATAACGAAAAGGGACATATAAGAACATAAGTGGTTGCTCCTTTAACTGGGGCAAAGATCGCTATCCTAGCCAAGTTTTATTTATTCCAATGGTGAAGACAGAGTGACTTGTTGCCAGCCCCCCTGCATTCATTCAGCTCTTGAAATAATACATTGGGATAGGGAGTAGGGCCTCTTAGGCGGCATTCACATCTCGTTTTTGCAATACGGGTCCCGTATCCCGTTTCTGTACAAAAAACATATGTCTCCAAACCGGACCGAAACTTATGCAACCGTATATGCCTCCTCACTTTTTTAAACCATATACGGTTTGAAAACGGATGTCTGTTTGCATAAGCTTTAATACGTTTTCCTTGAAAAAAAAACGGATACAGTTTTATGTTTGTCAACATTTTAAATAAAGTTCTTCTTTTTATTGAATTTCCCCCCAAAAAAATATATATATAAAAATGAAAAACCGTATTGTGCAAACCGGATGTAAACGTATACGGGTTGTATACGGTTTTTTCTCCGGGACACAAAACCGTTTAGACTACGGTTTTGTGTATGGGTAAAAACTGTATAAACCCGTAAATGATGCAAAACGTACACAACCTGATGCTATGGTTGGCATACAGTTTACAATGAAATGTCTATATATATATACACGGTTTGCAATACGGTTCGACAAGTTTTTCAATGAAACCGGGACGGGAACCGTATTGCAAAAACGAAATGTGAATGCAGCCTTAATAGGACATAATGCCCCCAACAGCCAGTAGTGCCCTCCAATAGGAAATAGTGCCCTTTAGTAGCCAACAGCCCCTTATATAACAATGTTCCCTTAAGAATTAGCAGTGCCCCTGTATTAGAAATTAGGATTAGAAATAATAGCTGCTTTCTATCAGAAGCAGCACCACCACTCTTGCCCTCAGGTTGTGTGTGGTATTGCAGTATAGTTCCATTTAAGTGAATGGATCAGAGTTGTAATACCACACAAACCCTGAAGGCAGGTGTGGTGCTGTTTCTATCCCTGGATAAACTCTTTAGTAAATAGTATACACAAAGTTTTCGTGCGGATTCCACGTGAAATAAAAAAAAAGCAATGTATGAAAAGCACATTTTTCTGTGCACAGAGAATTCATGGGGAATTCATGCCAAATTTCCCCATGAATTCTGCAGAAATTCCGCATATATGCAGAAAGATGCATAATTCTGCCTCAATATCATTTGGCTGGAATTCCTCATATCTAGGTGGAAAATCTGACATGTGAACATAGCCTCAGACTCTGGCTATGTTCACACCTTGAAATTTCCGCATAAAGATGTGGAATTCTGGCCAAATGATGCAGATGCAGAATTCTACATCTTTCTGCATATATGCGGAATTTCTGCAGAATTCATGAGGAAGTTCCGCATAAATTCTCAGTGCACAGAAAAAGGAGGTTTTTCTTCATTGCTTTGGTTAAATTTCGTGCAAATTCTGCACTCAATTTGCATCAATTCCGCATTTTGAAGAGAAAAAATAAAGCCCATTCACTGGGCTTTCGCCTCCAAATTTTGCATAAATTTAGGACAGGACCTTTCTTTATGCGGAATGGGGAAGGCAGAATTTCCGCAGCGGAAAGACCAATGCGGAAATTCTGCAGTATGAATGGGACTGCGGAATCCCGTTAAAGTTTATAAAGCTGTAAACACATGCAGAATTATCTTTCTGAAATTATAACGTGCAAACATAGCCTCTCAGTTACCATACAGAGCATATATTTTTCAGTTTCTGAGGACATCTAAAAGATGCTATAGAGCAGTGGTCTCCAAACTATGGACCTCCAGCTGTTGCAAAACTACAACTTCCAACATGTCTGGACAGCCTTTCCAGACATGCTGAAAGTTGTAGTTTCGCAACATCTGGAGGGCCACAGTTTGGAGACCACTGCCATATAGTGAAGGAATCTGTCCATGGGACCTTCGAAAAGTGGTCTATCCCTAATATACATTTATATATATATATATATATATATATATATATACACATATATATATATATATATATATATATATATATGTGTTAGAAAAAATCTTGTCCACAGCACCACAATTGTGTAAAAAAACGTGAATTTATTCCATAAGAGGTGTCCTTACAGCAGCGACATCTAATGACACCTCTTAGTTTTTTTTACACAATTGTGGTGCTGTGGACAAGATTTTTTCTACTGCCTATGGGATGATCCTCTAAACAAGGGTCTAGGATCTGCGTGCACCCTCCTACGGTTTTTACGGACTGTGGTTGTGGTGTTCTTCTACTTCTGCTGTATATGTATATACATACACAGTAGAATCCCCAATAGCTGAAACCCACGGGGAATAAAAAGGCTCAAAAATCTTTCTAAATGACTGAAAAATAAAATCACCTAAAACACAATAAAAAGCAATATTATAGTAGACTCTCCCAGTGCTGTTTAATCATCCCATACCAACCCCCTTTACCATTTCATCCCCCCTTTATACCCTGTGCCACTTTATTCCCCCACTGCCTTGTGACAAATCATCCCCCCCTTACCCCCTGTGCCACATAATTTCCCCTTGATCCCATCTGTGCCAGAAGGGGATGATTTGGCACAGGGGGGTGAAGCGGGGCCTGGGCCCTTTACTGAGGTATTGGCTGTACCCCCCTGACTGTGGCCCTGTGTACAAGGTGGGGCCAGCACATAAGCCTGGTTGTGTTTTGTCCCCTTATAAGGTGTGTTTGCGTTTGCTATTGGGAATGTCCCCTATTCGGAGGGTGGAAATACATTGGGGAGATTTATCAAAACCTGTGTAGAGGAAAAGTTGCTGGGTTGCCCATAACAACCAATCAGATCGCTTCTTTCATTTTTCACAGGCCTTTTCAAAAATGAAGGAAGCGATCTGATTGGTTGCTATGGGCAACTCAGCAGCTTTTCCTCTAGACAGGTTTTGATAAATCTCTCCCATTAAGTCTTATGGGACTCTGCTGGGGAATTAAAAACTGTCCGCTATTGAGAAGGTATCCTCTAAGGCTAAGTTTCCACTTGGTTTTTTTTCTGGCAGTTTTTGGATATCTGTCACTGCAGTTTTTGAGCCAAAGCCAGAAGTGGATCCATAAGGAATAGGACATATAAAGGAAGAACTTACACTTCTCCTCCCTTATGGATCCACTTCTGACTTTGGCTCAAAAACTGCAGTGGCAGTTATCTAAGGGAGATTTTAATGTATATATATATATATATATATATATATATATATATATATATACACACACACACACACACAATTCTATTCCACAGTAAAGAATACAATGTATCATCCCAGTCTCTTTAAGTCTTACAGACTAAGAATACTATCATTTCAAGTGTGAATTCCCCATTGATAGGGATTCCTTTTCGAGACCGCTCCTCACATCACAGCCATGGTAAGCGGAGGACATTTTCCTTCATTACAAATTGAAGCTATTTACACACAGAGCTCAGAATGCCGACTGTTAATGTGTAGGGAAGTTAATAGATTCACAGAAGGATGAGACCAAAGAGATGGGCCTGAACCTGGTGGGGGATCTTAGACATCAAATGGGCCAGCAGCCCGGCTTCCTGTGCTTCATTGTTCCTCTTTTGTTTGTCTATTTGCTCCCTTTATTCACCTCAAACTGTGAAGCACCACGTTCCTGATAAAGGTTAACTCCTCCGACACTATTACACCAGCAGACAAATGCACACCAGGCTCCTTTACCGGAAGTATTTCAAAGCGCTCCAGCCTTTCTTTATTGGATATAAGACCTTATTACAAAGTGTCCTGACCTTGAATTAACCTGTTAATCCTATGGATGGAAAAGCCAGGGTGAAGCTTAGATTGATTCTCTCACAATTGACATATCCCTACTGCATTTGTGGTCTTTATTACATAACAAGTAAACTGTGAATGGACTAATGCAGTGAGGTTCTATATCAGTGCACCTGTGGCAAGTCAGCCAGGAAACTCACCTATCATGGTTCTTCTTTATTAGCCCTTTAAATGCCAAGTTTTGTGCACAATAATGCACAAAGCGAATGGCTGGACGTTATATTGTGACGGAAGATAGTTCGGAAGAAAATAGTTCATTAACTATTTTCTCCCGTTACTATCTACCGTCACAAGATAACAGCTGTTATCAATAACGGACTATAATGGGTCCAAACGGCTATTAGAAAATCCCATAGACTATAATGGGATTTTCGAACAGACGTATGGGATTTTGTTACTGCTGTTTTCAGCTGGTTTTCAGACGGAAGTTCATACGGAGGTTTACAAACGGAGAATTTTGTAGTGTGAAAGAAGCCTTACAGCGGACGCCGGAATCGGGATTTCCTTGACAGAAACATCTGCTGTTAATCTAAAGGGAGGGGGGGGGGGGAGGGGGAGAAGAAGTGGGCTACTATCACAGCTACTATTTAAGCAAACAGACAAAGTAGAAATAGAATGGAATAGAGTACGGCCATGTTCACACAATGGAATTTCCGGCCGAATCAGGCAGAAAAGTTCCGCTTGGAAATTCCGATGCAGCAGAGTGCCATTGTTTTCAATTAGATTCTACGGCATAGTACACATGGCAAAATTTCCGTGGCTGAATCATGTTTTGCATGATGCATGAGTGAATAGTAAAAACAAAGGGTAAAATTGCCACTGAAAAGAATAGGGGGGCCAGGTACAAATAAATATGTACCTTTATGGGATGATGTCAATCATGGTTTTTCTTGGCTTGAGGTAGCCAGTGCACAGAGAACATTGCTTCTTTATTTACTTTGCATCCACTTTCTAAAGACTGACCATCTCCGACAGCTCTTGGACTTTTTGTCTATACAGATCACAAAGGAAAAACTGTGTACAGATTTGTTCATGGCTGTAAGAGGGAACCCACGGTAAGAACAGGTGGATTGTGGTACCAAAACAGACAAATATAGGAATGGATAGTACAGATCTTTCTAGTGATCTTTTTATACCTAGGCCGGTAACAAGGGGGCATCCTCTATGTCTAGAGGAAAGAAGGTTTCACCATCCTCACAGACAGGCATTCTTATAGCAGAATACTGTTATATCAGTGAGACTACAGAAGTCTCTGCCACATGATCCATCACTGTGGTTCCTGACTACCAGCAGGGCCGGTTCTGCCTATAGGTAAAATAGGCAGCTGCCTAGAACGCCCTCTTGATGGGGGCGCCATTCTGCATGCTACAAGAAAGTTAGTAGCCAGCTAGCATCCGAAGCCCCGGCTCACCCAATGCACCCGCCCATCCAACACCACCGTGTCACCCCAATAGTAAGGTAATTACATGAGGAGGAGGGTTGTTACAGTGTGTCACCCCAGTAGTAAGATTACATGAGGAGGGGGTTTGTTACAGTGTGTGATCCCAGTACTAAGGAGATAACATGAGAAGGAGGTTTGTTACAGTGTGTCACCCCAGTAGTAAGGAGATTACATAAGGAGTGGGTTTGTTACAGTGTGTCACCCTAGTAAGGTGATTACATGATGAGGAGCTTTGTTAGTGTTACCCTAATAGTGGGTTTGTTATAGTGTGTGACCCCAGTAATAAGATGTTAAAGGGCGGAGCGAATGGGACAGCAAAGGGCCAGCAAAATTTGCTTTCGTCTAGGGTGGCAAAAATCCTTGCACCAGCCCTGGCTACTACACATTGGGCAAAACAAAAGAATTTAACAAGACCGGCCCCTTAGGAAAAAATATATTACATCATGTTTATTAATACAGTCCAACCAGAATCTTCTGGTTGGAAATATCAGCAAGAACACTATATAATGTTATTTGATTCCATTACTACAAAGCAGAACATCAGCTCTTCAACATTAGCCATTTAGCCTGGTCTAATAACATATTAAGAAACCTCTACAATTAATTATTAATTAAAATACATGTAAAATTCATGTATGTATCCTATCCCCTTTGAACAGAGCTGCTAAAAATTCTCACGCCCTTGCCCCAAGCAGTGTATTTACCAAGTCTGTCAAGGCATGAGCACTCTCTGAAGTTTGGCCTAGAGGGAACCCTGCAGGAGAGAGCACATTGCCAGGATTCAACTTCCCCTGGACAAGCTGATGGCTGGGAAAAAAGCAACCGCTTCCAATAGTTTCTGCTTTCTGGGTAGAAGTCACCTGGCCTCAGATATTTTTTTTTTATTATTTTTTTTTTTCAATTTAGATTTTATTAAACAAAGGCAAAAAGTAAAAAAAACAGTAACAGATAAACAGTGACAAATAAAGTGCAGTAAGCAGTAGCACGATAAACAATTATAAGGAACGCAGTCCTCAACAAAAAGTGAGCACAATCATGAAAGTCATGGAAATCTCAATGAGCAGTCCAAGACAGGCTAACTAGTGAGTTTTAAGTATATCTAAGAAGGAGGGGAGAAAGGATGGGGAGAAGGAGGGGGGGGGGGAGGAGGAGGAGGGGGGGGGGGGAGACCAAGCGAAAAAGGAGTGACAAACAGCCAAGATACATTACAAACAAGGTATTACTAGGGGGAGGTCACTGGGGCATCAGAAGGGTGGGGGGGGGGGGGGGTCTTCAAAGCCCGCCAACCATGGTCGCCAAACTGATAGAAACTTGTCATGTGACCGATCGGACCTACTAGACATCTCCTCAAATCTACATAACTGTCGTACCTTAGAGATCCAGTTGGCATCGGTGGGAGGCAGGGGGTCAAGCCACTTCAATGGGATCAACAATTTTGCAGCGGCTAGAAGATGGGCAATTAGTGTGTCTTTGTGGATCTCCCTAGAAGGACCAAGCCAGGTTCCAAAGAAATTGGGGTGGGAAGGAGAGAGTTGACATGAGATTCCACTTCTCTCGAGAACTTGCTAATGACAGGGCACGACCACCATATGGGAGTGAGACTATCCACCTGCGTCCCACACCGCCAACATAGCTTAGTGGAAGAGAGACCATGAGTGAATAGAAATTCAGGAGTTCTATACCAAAGGGAGAGAATTTTAAAATGGGATTCCCTCAGTCGGACACATCTAGAATATCCCTGGGAGTGGGAGAGGATGTAGTCAACTTCCGAGTCAGAAAGTGTAATACCCAACTCACGTTCCCAAGAGCCAAGGTAGCCTGGACGGGAGAGATGTGCCACTGGGGAACAGATAGTTTTGAGACAGGACAATTTGTGTAGGGACTTCGAGTGGAAGACTAAAGCGTCCTCAAACTCGGGCTGGTCCCTCAACTAACCACCTTTTTGAAGAAACAATGAGCAGCATCGTTGCAAATGGTGTACATGTAGAAAAGACAAGTGAACTACCGGGATAAGGGATTGCAGATGACTCGCTGTCGGGACCCCTCCATCCGTGAACAACTGGAATACAGGTATGTGAGACAGTTTGGACCAGACATGTGTGTAGGTAGTGTTGATGCAACCAACGACCTCGGGAATGAGAGAAGAAGGAAGCAGCGGGGAGAGAGAGAGGGAGAGAGTTGTGGAGCAAGGCAGGACCAGACAGAAAAAAGACCCAGAAACAGGATAGAGGGGTTTGAGTGGAGGTAACGCCTCGACTTCTGCAACCAAAGGTCCGTTATCAAGCGAGGACCAAACGCCGACCGAGACCATGAAAATTCAGAAAGAGAGGTATCGTTAGTAGGAGTAGACTGTGAGGAGGACGAAGAGAAGCATGAGATCCATCTCCTGAGTTAAACCGCTTTGTACAGGGCATAGACGTCAGGGACGCCCAGTCCACCCCGACAAGCAGAACGTGTGAGGAGAGAGTAGCTCATTCGGGGCCTCTTATGTCTCCAGAGGTAAGTAGAGAACACTTTCCTCATAGAGGCGAAAAAGGATTGGGGGAGGGCGATCGGGAGCATCTGAAGCTTGTAAGCAATTTTTGGAATCACGTAAGTCTGCAATACATTACGTCTACCTATCCAGGAGATGAGAGGGTTGTCATAGTCCTTAAGGAGTGTCTGAATGTCTGAAATAAGGGGTAGTAAGTTGACTTCGTAGAGTGTCTGGCCGGACGGAGTGATATGGACCCCTAGGTATTTCAGGGAAGACTTTGCCCACGGAAACTGGGACAGTGGGGCTAAACTGGCGACTTGTGAGCTGGACAGTGTGATATTCAATAGCTCAGATTTAGAAACATTGACTTTGAAGTTTGAGAGGAATCCAAAGTCCGTGAACAAGGACACCAGACAGGACAGGTCCTCCTCCGGATTCGAGAGAAGGAAAAGCAGGTCATCCGCAAAAGCCAATACTCGCAATTCTCCAAATGGAGTCCCAACCCCTCTTATAGAGTCATGTTGCCTGACTTCCTGAAGCAAAGCTTCCATCACGAGCACAAAAAGGGTTGGAGACAGTGGACAGCCCTGCCTGGTGCCATTGGGGATTTGGAAGGATGGAGAAATAGTGTCATTGATCAGGAGAGAAGCGTAGGGACAGGAGTATAGGGAGAATATAGCAGTTATGAATTTTGTTGGGAAGCCAAATTTTCGGAGTAGGTGGTCTAGAAACTTCTTGTAATAGGCCAATGGGAGGCCGTCAGGCCCGGGGCTTCTTCGCGGAGGAAAGGAGGCTATCACCCCCCGAACCTCCTCAGGAGTAACTGGTTGTAGGAGAGTTTGTGACATAGAATCATCCAGTAACAGTAGGTCTAGGCTCGAGAGGAATCTCTCATGGAGATGGTTCAGGGGAGGGACAGAATCTGAGGTTTGGGGTTCAGGAATGTTGTAAAGAGCAGAATAATACTGTTGGAAGTGGTGGGCAATGTCAGTGGGGGAGTATAATGAGTCACCGGTGCTATTCTTAATGGAGTGGATATGTTGTTTTTCCCTAGGCTTTTTGAGCAAAGAAGACATCAATCTGCCCACCTTATCACCATGAGCATAGATACAGTGTCTGTGATGTAGGTAGGCCTTGGACGACTGCGAAGAGAGGTGAGAAAGCAGCTGTTCCCTAAGGGATTGTAATTCGGAGAGCGTGGCAGCCAAGCGTGTTCGCTTATGCGTTCTCTCCAAAGCCGAGATAGCGGCCAGCAAGTCATCAACTTTTTTCCTAGCCTCTCTCTCAGTCTTGTACCCCATGAAATGAGAATTCCCCTTATGTAGGCTTTGTGAGTTTCCCATATAATTGGGGGAGAGGGGCCAGAATCTTTGTTTATCGAAAAGAACATGTCAAGATGATGAACTAGGTCCTCAACAGCCCTCGGGTTTTCAAGTAAGCGTTCATTGAGTCGCCAAGTCGAAGTAGGAGAGGAAGAGGGTGACAGAGAAAGAGAGAGATATAGGGGCATGGTCAGAGATCGTGATTGCGCCAATACCTGTAGATGTAAGTGAGGGAAGGAGCAATGAATGGATCAGCAGGTAGTCCAGACGTTGATAGGAGTCGTGGGTCTGGGAGTAATACGTGTAGTCACGGACAGAGGGGTTCAGAGAGCGCCAGGAATCTGCAAGAGATAAGTCAGCCAGTTTAGAATGCAACTTTGACAGAGAGCGTTGAGAGACGTTAGGAGCCGAGGAGGTAGAATCTAAGCACGGGTTCAGTGTCACATTAAGATCTGTGCCAAGAATGATTGGAACTTCAGCAAAAACTTTAAGATCCGACAGCACCTTCAGATAGGGGATAAGTGTTTGATCGCGGGGGGGTCCGAACGCTGGGGCCCTCTCCCGTGCAGGGGGCGTGCCAGCCGCAGCATGACGTTGCGGCCGGCACACCTCCTCCATACATCTCTATGGGAGAGACAGGGAGGCAGCATTTGTTCATCAGTATCTCCAGAAGTACCCGGCCAATCTTGACCATTTTGTGGTTATAAGGAGGTATTTCGAGGCTAAAATACAGGAGGCAGACGGGAGAGCTGCAGGCACGAAAGAAAGAGAGCAGACACAAAATAACCAATTGGGACGTAGTCTACAGAAAAAGGTAACTCCAGTGCAGTGTAAGCGATCCATTTAATGGATTGCTTACACTGCACTGGAGTTACCTTTTTCTGGCATTTAAAAAAGAAAACAAAACTTGACATGTAAAAAGTATTTGATCAGTCGGGGTCTCCTTGGTAAAACCCCCACTTATCATTAGAATGAGTGATCTCGGTCCCGGTTCACTTGACAGCTCCATTATAAGTCTATGGGGCCTTCTAGGGAAGTGAAGAGCACTACCGCATGCTTCTCCCTGCTTGTAATGATCGGTGGAGATCTCAGCACTGAGTCTCTGATCGAGCAAAACTTTTGACATATTTCTGACATGCCAAAAGTTTTGTTCAAATGACAGGAACACTTAAAACCACCTTATTTTATTAATCAATAGTTCAATAACATCTATCTTACACCATAGTCTTTGGACTGTCTCTAACTTCAAGGCTTCGGTGCGACCACATGCTTTGTACCCCTATAGATTTGTCAGATTCTTACCTTATATGAATTATAAAAGGTAAATCTTATATTAGAATCCAATTAAAGCTGGATATTTCCAAGACACTGAACTAAATCATATGTAATAGAATGGTTTTAGTGGCAAGCCTTTAAAATGGGGGCATTCCGAACAAGCAGATTAGACATTTTAATGGGTAACAAGCTGTGGTCAGCTACTTAAAGGTGTACTCTGGTGGAATGTATTTTTTATTTTTATTTTTTTAAATCAACTGGTGCCAGAAAGTTTAACAGATTTGTAAATGACTTCAATTAAAAAACCTTTACCCTTCCAGTACTTTTTGTCTTTTCCACAGTGCTCTCTTCTGACACCTGATGCCTGTATCAGGAACTGTCCAGAACAGGAGGAAATCCCCATTGCAAACCTATGCTGCTCTGGACAGTTCCTGACATGGACAGAGGTGTCAGCAGAGAGCACTGGACTTGACAAAAAAGAAATTCGAAAATAAAAGAATTTCCTCTGTAGCATACAGCTGCTAAAAAGTACTGGAAGGGTAAAGATTTTTTAATAGAAGTCATTTACAAATCTATTTTTAACTTTCTGGCACCAGTTGATTTAAAAAAATAAAAAATAAAAATAAAAGTGTTTTCCACCGGAGTACCCCTTTAACATCTAAAAAGCTACTCTAATGGACAACCATATTCTTATATACTACAAAGGGCTGTAGAAGCATAAGTAATGATTCCCTGTGCTGCATTTTTCATGCCATCCCATTTCTTGCCATGAAAAATAATTATTCCCAAATGTTACTCCTTGCAACCATTTTTTTACAATCCAGAGGAGAATGTAAGTCTCATTATGCACCCACCCAACCAATTATAGATCCATGTTGTATTTATCTGCAATCCGACATTCACACATCTCTGTATTTCATTTGGTAAACAGGCGTTTGCTTGTTTCTTGGCTTATTTTTGGCCCTTTGGAGGAACGAGTGTTTCTTGGAACCTCATTTAGCCGATAATCGGCCTGCCTAAAAAGGCCTTCAAGACTCTTCAAAAAATTATGGTCCACAGTAGATAAGGGGCTAATTCCTTTAAAGGGGTACTCCAGTGGAAAATTTAAATTTTTTTTGTTTTAAATCAACTGGGGCCAGAAAGTTAAAAACAGATTTGTAAATTACTTCTATAAAAAAAAAAAAAAATCATAATCCTTCCAGTACTTATCAGCTGCTGTTATGATCCCCAGGAAGTTGTTTCTTTTAGAATTTCCTTTCTGCCCAACCACAGTGCTCTCTGCTGACACCTCTGTCCATTTTAGGAACTGTCCAGAGCAGGATAGGTTTTCTATGGGGATTTGCTCCTACTCTGGACAGTTCCTAAAATGGACAGAGGTGTCAGCAGAGATCACTGTGGTCAGACAAAGGAAATTCAAAAAGAAATGTACTTCCTGTGGATCATAACAGCAGCTGATAAGTACTGGAAGGATTGCCCCTTTAAAAGGTAGTATTGGGCCACCCTACCGGTTGGTCAACTGTGCGGCCTCTTTTTATGCAGTGGCGTCTTGTGTACTTCACAACATATGTTTTCTTATTGTGTATGCAAATATCTTAAGAATTCCATACTAAATAATCATATAGTAACGCATGCTTTCCATCCTCCTATGTTATGGTTTCTTTCGGTACCCTGTTTTCAATCTGGCTATGCACACTACAGGCAACCATATGTTCAGAACATACGGAATAATAGTACTGGTGGGGACACATTGCATAAGCCAGGAGAGTGGAGTGCCAACATATACCACAGAATTGTACATCAGATAGGTGGACACCGTCTCCAGACATCAGTCAGGTATGATGACATTCAACATGCCGATCCTTTGTAAATCTGGAAAATAAGTGCCGCCCGACATGTCTACCTCTCCCCATTCCAGTAAACATGGCAGGACAGACTCCCGAAAGCAGCCCTTTAAATAAATTGTAAAGTCCCTGACATTATAACCAAAATGTGTGTGTGTGTTGGGGATACTATAGAGAGTCTCTAACCTATTCAGCAAAGATTAAATGTCTCTGAATTGTATACAAACAAGGGCTCAAATTCTAAATATTTACAATATCTTTAGTTGAACTTTAAGTATATTGTTAACTACTTCTATAAAAATCTTTATCCTTCCAGTACTTAGCTTCTGTATACTCCAGAAGAAGTTCTTTTCGTTTTGAATTTCCTTTCTGTCTGACCACAGTGCGCTCTGCTGACACCTCTGTTCATGTCAGGAACTAGAGATGAACGAAGTTACAGCAATTCAATTCGGCACGAACCTCGCGGCTCGGTGGTTGCTGACTTTAGCCTGCATAAATTAGTTCACCTCCTAGGACTGTATCCACCTTTTCCAGCCCACCGGAGCACCTGAAAGCAGGCTAAAGTCAGCAACCGCTGAGCTGCGAGGTTCTTGCCGAATTGAATTACTGTAACTTTGCTCATCTCTATCAGGAACTGTCCGGAGTAGGAGTAAATCACCATAGCAAACCTCTCCTGCTCTAGACAGTTCCTGACATGGACAGAGGTGTCAGCAGAGAGCATTGTGGTCAGACAGAAAATAAATTCAAAAAGAAAAGAACTTCCTGTGTAGTATACAGCAGCTAATAAGTACTGGAAATAATTAAGATAAGAAATAATAAAATAGAAGTAATTTTTGAGACCCATCTAGTGTACAAGCATTCATTGCAATAGAAGTCACAGCTGGTTACTTATGCTATGGCTCAGCTTACAAAATTTAGAGAAAATAAATGATTAAAAAAAAAAAAACAGTATCAGATGTTAAGAAATGAACATATTTTATTACGACACTCACAACACAGCAACATTTTATTTTCAAGTCCATAAGAACATTTACTGAAGAAATAGATCACCTGGAAATGAATGTCCGCAATCAATTGGGGTTTCCTTTTTATACATGAAGTGTTGGAAGCAAAGTCCGAACAGAGTCCTTTAGTTTGGGATGAGAGATCTCATTCTCAAGAAGTATGAGAAAAACACATTTATGACCACTCTATAAAGAAAGATTTTTAGCCGGAACGTAGAAAATAAGACTTTTAAAGCCACATGGCATTCCTATTTTACACATTTATAAATAGGCATTAATACTTTTCTTATGCACATCATTTCAGGCACAAAGTCCCCATAATTTGCAGGCCACTTTGGTCAAATAAGAAGCTGAAGGTAAAACATATTTAAGGATGTCCTATACAACCCTGTAAACTGTCCACTGTAAAGATTAAGGAAATACATCCTAACGAGTTAAAATAATAGTCCTTTATGAGCTCAATAAATACCATTCATTCTGTCTTGATACAGTCCACTGGAGGACCTGAACACTTCCCCTTTTTGTTCTGATGGGTTTTTGTATGTTTAGCAAGGTGGTCGCTCCTCATAAATCTCTTCCCACACTCTTGGCACCCAAAACGCTTTTCTCCGGTGTGAGTCCTAAGGTGCCTCTGCAGTTCATCAGATCTTGTGAAACTCTTCCCACAGAAGACCCAGTTACATACAAAAGGCCTCTCCCCAGCATGCCAACGCAAATGAGCTTTGAGATGAGAGGTCTTCCCATATACCTTGCCACAACCTGGAAGATGACATATATGAAGCTTCTTCTTCCCTGGTTCCTCATTGCCTGGAGAGGCTTGGCAGTTTGGGCACTTACATCTTCTGCAGCGTCTAGTGTTGCTTAGCAATGTTTTAGAGGAGCTCTGAAGAAGTGCTGCAAGTTGAGGTTGGGGTCCAACTACCAAGGAGTTTGTCAAGTGGAAGGAATGAATGTTATTTGGATTTGCCTGTTGCAAGCTCCACCAAGTCTGCTCATCCATATGTCCAGAGGGCATATGTCTTTGGGTCAATGTGGGTGCGTTTTGCATGAAAGTGAAGTCCTGTGTCATAGAATTTGGGTCTTGGAAATGGTAAGTAGGGTTGGTTGGAACTTGTGGAGCTAACACCTTTACGGGAGACAAATCGAAGGAATAAACAGTCGGGTCAGCTGGAGGAGTCAATGGTAGTTCATGAGACCCTACCGCCTGCATATGACCAGCATACTGCATTTTCGGAACACCAAAAGCCACAGCATGAGATCCCATTCCTGAATTTGGAGGTACTTCATTACTCCAGAGTTGAAACATTGTTGATGAAGGTCCAATAGTGTATGAAGAGGATTGTGGGTAATCCCGATTAGCTCTGTGTGGTATTACTGTAGCCGAGGGACACAGGTTCAGGGAGGGTATATGTCCTGTGTCTGGAGAGGCGTTGGGTGTCCTGTCCTATAAAAAAAAAAAAAAACAATGGTAAGTTAATGGGTCAATGCACAACTATACAGACTTAGCACCATTAGGATCGGCTTTCTACAATTACTGCTGTTACAGATATGCTATCTACAATCTATATTCACCGAGATGAAAACTTAAAAAAGGACCTTAAAAAGAGAGATGAAAAGCGAAAAACTAGTTCCATATAACAAGTGTCAAATAAACAACACAAATCCAGCAGCTGATACTATAAAAATACACCTGATAAAAACAAATGAGTCCGGCACTGCTGCTCAATTCAACACCTACTCGAATGCTAGACACCAGCTCAATATCCCATGGAACTTCACAGGGGTGAAATCGAGTAAAGGATAAGCAATAGCCAATGGTTCAAGAAGTAAGAGGATGCACTCACCCAAGATACTTGCTGGAAGGAATCTTTATTCACAAACAGCTTAAAAACGTACAGCGGGTAGAAGCAGAGGAGCAACCTCACAGCGACAGACTGTTTCCTGCACTTGGAGCGCACTTCCTCGGCAGCCCAGCGCAGGAAACAGTCTGTCGCTGTGAGGTTGCTTCTACCCGCTGTACGTTTTTAAGCTGTTTGTGAATAAAGATTCATTATAGCAAGTATCCTGGGTGAGTGCATCCTTTTACTTCTTGAACTAGATACTATAAAAATACTAGGAGGACAAGACAAGTATCTGGCTGTTTTGCAATGGCTTAATGCAGATTTTACATAACATTTCAATACAAAGTTACGATAACAGATTCGGGACTTGCTTCCAAATGTTATACCAGTGTTTCCCCAACTAGGGTGCCTCCAACTGAGGCCAAAACTACATACTCCCAGCATGCCCGGACAGCCCAAGGCTGTCCGGGCATGCTGGAAGTTGTAGTTTGGCCACAGCTGAAGGCACCGTAGTTGGGAAACACTGTGTTATACTGACAATCTGAGAAATACTAAGACATTTCCACCACCTCAGAAAGCTATATACCTTCTCTACTTAATATGGTTATAGCAGTTTTGTATCTGTACACTTTTATATTTGCAGTATTACAAGATCAATTTAAAAACACCTGCAAGGTGTCTTGAAATTGATCTGGTCATACTGCAAATATAAAAAAAAATAAAAAAATAAAAATAAAAAAAAAGTACAGATACAAAACTACTATAACAATATTAACTAGTTATAGTAAGCTTCATTCCAAGCTTCCTTCTGATGGGTTAATAAGTAAATCATATCTAGGTACTGTCGCTCCTAAACCTTCCCCAATAGTTGTTAAATACACTTTTTTTTATCACCTCCACAGGACTATACACACTGTGTCTATTACCAACCCAAATACCCTGCGAGAGATCAAAGTTTCTTGAACCCCATTTCTGTTCTGGTTCTGCTCCTCCGGCCATGGTTCTGGAGAACCCAGCTCAGTGCCAGGTGGTGCGAAAAACAGTGAAACCCAGCCACATTGTTTTTTTTCATACTAATACATCCTAGGTAGTTATTTGCTACCGACAATTATCTTTACTAACACATTATATGTATATATATATATATATGCTATACCGTAAAGTTGTAATAAATAAATTCATTACACTTTCTGGCTTCAATACCCCCAGTTCTATGCATAGCAATAGCTGTTCTTAAATATCATTGCAAACAATGCAGCTTATGAATGAATGAATGAATGAGACATTACTTGACAACCTTCATGCATTCAGAGAGTTATATATAAGCATGATCTTACCTGTAAATAAGCCTGTAAAGTGTTTTCTCTGTGTAGAACAACCATAGAAGCCATGAGGTATGTCCTAGGTAGGTAGGTAGGATCAGATCATCCCCAGAGCAGGTGAACAGATGATGTTACTTCCCCAGCTCTCTCCTAACTCATCTCCCTTGTTTGATCCTCCACTATGCAAACTTTTTTTTTTTTTTTGACTGCCTGTCAGCCAATCAGGAGTGAGAGTGTGGATTGTCTTTGAAGTGAGGAAGCTAACCAATCATTAAAATAGATTGAACCATTTTCAAAGTGGAGTCTAGTTTATGCGCAGACCCCCTGCTGGGGGTGTCTGTTATGTATGCAGAAGGCTGGCTCTGCACAGATCAGGATGTATATGCTGGTTTTGTTAGGGATTTGGTGTTTTTCTCTATTTAATGTTTTTAAAAGGTCCAGGCGGTTTGAAATAGTTAATAGAATGCACTCTAAGAGGAAGCAAACATAAGAGGCATGGGATTGCTGCATAGAAACCTGCCTGGTAGTCTAGGGGTTAAAGTGAAGCTGTATCATTCAGTCAGCTAATAAGGGACTCCGTTTCTTTTCTTAATCCGGATAACAATAGAAAGCACCAGGTAAACATTTGTCGCTAATACCATCACAGCAGATGTGTCAATGGTGCAGGAATGGAACTTCTCATATATTAGGGGAATAATCTCATTTTTATGAAATAACAAATCTCCGTTATAGTGAGTTTGATTAATATTTGGGCTTAATATTTGCCTTATTGGACTATGTACAGTCTGGTACTTAACATGGTTACATGGCCCTACACAGCCACCTATGTCCTGCCTAGGGCATGATGCCCAAGGCAGGAGATAGGTGGCTGTGTAGGGCCATGTAACCATGTTAAAGGGGTTATCCAGGAAAAAACTTTTTTATATATCAACTGGCTCCAGAAAGTTAAACAGGTTTGTAAATTGCAAATGCAAACCTCTATTAAAAAACCTTAATCCTTTCAGTACTTATGAGCTTCTGAAGTTAAGGTTGTTCTTTTCTGTCTAAGTGCTCTCTGATGACACGTGTCTCAGGAACCGCCCAGTTTAGAAGCAAATCCCCATGGCAAACCTCTTCTAAACTGGGCGTTTCCCGAGACACGTGTCATCAGAGAGCACTTAGACAGAAAAGAACAACCTTAACTTTAGAAGCTCATAAGTACTGAAAGGATTAAGATTTTTTAATAGAAGTAATTTACAAATCTGTTTAACTTTCTGGAGCCAATTGATATATAAAAAAAAGTTTTTTCCTGGATAACCCCTTTAAGTACCAGACTGTACATAGTCCAATAAGGCAAATATTAAGCCCAAATATTAATTCATGTAAGAAACTACACTGCTGGTGCTGGGAAACCTAGGAGACCTCAGAATGCCATACATGACTGTTTAAGCCAATTGGGGCACTTTCCACTTGGACCAAGTCAAATCTGACAGCCGATTCTAACAAATTGAGTGGAGAACAAGTGTCTGAAGATTCGCTTATCTCTATTTGGTTCAGAGAATTCTGATCTTAAATTCATTTTGCATAACAAAAATTTATAATAGAGAACAGGGTCCATGCAGAAAGCAAAGCCGCTTGTACAGATCCTTCATGATGATAACTAGAGATGAGCGAACTTACAGTAAATTCGATTCGTCACGAACTTCTCGGCTCGGCAGTTGATGACTTTTCCTGCATAAATGAGTTCAGCTTTCAGGTGCTCCCGTGGGCTGGAAAAGGTGGATACAGTCCTAGGAGACTCCTTCCTTAAAATGTATCCACCTTTTCCAGCCCACCGGAGCACCTGAAGGCTGAACTAATTTACGCAGGATAAGTCATCAACTGCCGAGCCGAGAAGTTTGTGACGTATCAAATTTACTGTAAGTTCAGTCATCTCTAATGACAACGACTATAGAGTTCTGTATTATAGACTCCTTTTTTATGTGCTCTCCTATAATAAAAATAAATAAATAAATAAAATAAAACACTATGGGGAAGATTTATCGAAATCTGTGCAGAGGAAAAAAATTGACCAGTTGCCCATAGCAACCAATCAGATTGCTTCTTTCATTTTTCAGAGACCTGTTTAAAAGGTCAACTTTTACAATTTTATTTACAGTATATTTTTTTCTCTTTTTTATTTAAATTAATTAATTAATTTATTTTTTATGTTTGGATTTTGGGGCTGAGAGAACAATAGAGACTCTTTCCTAGGACTGTATCCACCTTTTCCAGCCCACCTGAAAGCTGAACTAATTTATGCAGGAAAAGTCAGCGATCGCCGAGCCGAGAAGTTAGTGACGAATCAAATTTACTGTAAGTTCGCTCATCTCTTGAGAACAACCTCAGTTTTTATAAGAATATCCTTTACATCACTGGTCTTCAAATTAGTACCAACAAACTAATACTCCCGTGCTAGGAGTTGTAGTTTTTCAACATCTGGGGGCCCACAGTTTGGAGGCCGCTGCTTTAAAAAAATCTGGTAGACACAAAAACATTAAAAAGTAAAAAAATAAATAAATTAATAATAATAATAATAATAATTTACTATTCATGTCATCTACACTTCTCATTTCTTTTAAAATAATAAACCATTGAAAGTTAAAAATCTTATAGAAAGAGAAGAGAGCCAAGGAAAGGGGATAGGTAGAAATATACCATCTGCCTCGTGGGTCATATTGTAGGTAAATTTTATCCACCAACCAAATGGTGCACAAGGACCTTTCAAAGTGTCTGCTGAAAATGTGGTTCGCTTAAAGGGGTATTCCAGGAAAACATTTTTTTTTTGTAGATTTGTAAATTACTTCTATTAAAAAATCTTAATCCTTTCAGTACTTATGAGCTTCTTAAGTTAAGGTTGTTCTTTTCTGTCTAAGTCCTCTCTGATGACACGTGTCTCGGGAAACGCCCAGTTTAGAAGAGGTTTGCTCTTGGGATTTGCTTCTAAACTGGGCGTTTCCCGAGACACGCGTCATCAGAGAGCACTTAGACAGAAAAGAACAACCTTAACTTTAGAAGCTCATAAGTACTGAAAGGATTACGATCTTTTAATAGAAGTCATTTACAAATCTGTAACTTTCTGGAGCCAGTTGATTATATATATATATATATATATATATATATATATATATATATAAGTTTTTTTTCCTGGATAACCCCTCTAAATCTCTCTTTTCTTGGAATAGAATCATGTCTGTGTCTGTAACACAAGGTGGCTACAGTTGTTTCTCTGATATTTTTTTGTGATGCAGAGTTTTACTCTCAGGCCTATAAATATTGTAACAGAACGTTGCCTGAAACCACAGATCCTAGTTACCCCATTCAAACATTTCTTTACATAGTCATAATGTATGCATAGCATTTTGGTACCAACCCTAACAATGTGCACAGGGCGGACAGGTAATCGGGAAGAAGAGTTCATTACAATACAATACTGGGAAGAAGAGCAAAAACAAACACAAATGATCAACAGCTAACAAGATCATTGTATTAGTGGAGAGGAATAAGTGGCTGATAAACAATGTGTATAATGCATAGATATGCACAGCACACTCGCATTGTCTGCACTATATTATGTATACTGAAGCAGGGGTCAGTCGGGTATTTTCAATGCAGTAGCAGATGCAGGGTAAATGTAGTATCACATGGCGACCCTATAGATCAGTCTTCTTCAACCTGCAGATGTTGCAAAACTACAACTCCCAGCATGCCTGGACAGCCAACGGCTGTCCAGGCATGCTGGGAGTTGTAGTTTTGCAACATCTGGAGGTCCGCAGGTTGAAGACCACTGCTATAAATGAATGGCCATGTGATACAAGGGCCAGAGCTGTATTTGCCATTAGGCGCCTCTGCGCCTGTGCCTAGGGGGCAGCCTTTCAGTGAGTAAAAAATAAAATAAATAAATAAATCATCCTCCTACTACTACTCACTAGTGTTGAGCGGCATAGGCCATATTCGAATTCGCGAATATTCGCGAATATATGGACAAATATTCGTCATATATTCGCGAATATTCGCATATTCATTATATTCTCGTTTTATTTTTGCATACGCGACAATTCACGTATGCGAAAATTAACATATGTGAAAATTAGCATATACAAAATTAGTACACGCGAAAATTCGCATATGCGAAAATTAGCATATGCAAATTTTCGCACGCCAGTCTCACACAGTAGTATTAGGGCCTTCTTTACACCACACAAGCTGGAAGCAGAGAGGGATGATCACTGTGATGTGTACTGTGAAGAAAAAAAAAAAAAACGAATATTCGTAATTACGAATATATAGCGCTATATTCGCGAAATTCGCGAATTCGCGAATATGCGATATTCGCGAATAATATTCGAATTGCGAATATTCGCGAGCAACACTACTACTCACCACTTACCGCTACTACAGGTTACATACACACACTTTTGATGTAGTTGCCGCCACCATGTTTTGGCTTAGAGAATAAAATTCTCCTGCAGATCTTCTGAAGCAGCCGCTCAATGGGGGAGATTTATCAAAACCTGTGCAGAGGAAGAGTGGTGCAGTTGCCCATAGCAACCAATCAGATTGCTTCTTTCATTTTCCACAGGCCTCTTTAGAGGCCTGTGGAAAATGAAAGAAGCAATCTGATTGGTTGCTATGGGCAACTGCACCACTCTTCCTCTGCACAGGTTTTGATAAATCTCCCCCAATATGTTGTGGATTTGTGATTATATTCACCACTTCTTGCTTGTAGAGGTGAAATCCACAGTGAATCTGCAGTAAAATGAGCACGTAATGTATATTTTTGACTGATCTGCATGAAAAATGAATTCACATGGAATCACACTAATATGGGTTATATTCAGCCCAAGTGCCTAGGACAGGACTAATAAATACAGCCCTGATATGGACTAAAGTCAAGTGGAGTGAAAAAGCTTTTATGATCATAAGAGATCAAAACTGAACTTAGTGGGCATCCAGAAAAAACAAAAAACAACAACAAAACAAAAAAAAAAACCTTATGTTTGGCACAAACTAAAACACCACACAGAGCAAATAAAAATAAAAAATAAAAAAAATTAATACAACAAAATAAATCCCCAATGCATAACATTATGGGGAGGGTTCATTGCATCAGGGGTGAACACAGACATCTGAAGACCTCCGTGGAGAACTTTACAGGCCCTTTTCTTTTCAGTACAGTTCTGAGCTATGACATTTTTTAGCGTGGTCCATGCCCTCTGATGGGCAGTAGAAAACTTGAACTAAAAGTCTGAGGAACAGTAGAAGATGAGAACCACAAGTTATTGGGTCTGTTTCCAGCAGCCTTTGCCCGCCCCACCAGCCTATATTGATAGATCTCTCCCTATACCCAAAGAGATCTATCAATTAAAAGGGAGTTAGGGCAGGGAGAAGCTGCTGGGGACCGCCCCAATGACTCTTGGTTCAGACAACATGAAAGAGATTACAGTGTTCCCTTTAAAGGACAACTGCAGCACAATATACACTTATCCCCTATCTGATCCTGGGGGGGGGGGGGGGGGGGGATCCGACCGATGGCCCCCCCCCCCCCCCGAGATCTCCCTAACCGGGCACCACCATTAGCGCTCATAGTGAGCACTGAAAGCACGTAGCGTTGACCTTGAGGTCGACGGTGACGCCCCGTCTCCTCCCCGTCCCAATACAGTTCTATGGGGCAGGAACACTGCCTCCCCGCCTCTCCCATAGAGATGTATGGAGGAGGCGTGCTGGCCGCAACGTTATGCTGCGGCTGGCACGCCCCCTGCACAGGAGAGCCACGGCATAGCTGTGGCCTCGTACAGGAGATCACAGGGGGTCCCAGCGGTCGGACCCCACGCGATCAAACACTTATCCCCTATCCTGTGGATAGGGGATAAGTGTTAATTACGCTGCAGATGTCCTTTAAGGTCTATCAACACAGCAGAATTTCCTCTTGCGAAATTCCGCCTCAAATTAAAGCCCATAGACTTCTATGGGATTTCAAAGTGTGAATGGGAGTGCAGAATCCAATAGAAGTCTATGGACTTTAATTTGAGGCGGAATTTCGCAAGCGTAAATTCTGCTGTGTGAATAGACCATTAAAGGGGTACTCCACTGGAAAAAATGTTTTTAAATCAACTGGTGCCAGAAAGTTAAACAGATTTGTAAATAACTTCTATTAAGAAAGTCTTAATCCTTCCAGTACTTAGCTGCTGTTATGATCCACAGGAAGTTATTTTTGAATTTCCTTTTTGTCGAACCACAGTGCTCTCTGCTGACACCTCTGTCCATTTTAGGAACTGTCCAGAGCAGGATAGGTTTTCTATGGGGATTCGCTCCTACTCTGGACAGTTCCTAAAATAGACAGATGTGTCAGCAGAGAGCACTGTGGTCAGGCAGAAAGGAAATTCAAAAAGAAATATACTTCCTGTGGATCATAACAGCAGCTGAGTTTTTGATAATTTAGTCATTGATGTTTCTTCGTAAAGTATTGCCCAGTATAAAAATGTTATTTTTTATTTTCTGCCAGAAAGTGAGCAACGTCTGTTTTTTTTGACACTTCATTGAGTTATAAGCTGATATGGCTTATATAAACAACTAAAGAAGCATGTAGCATAGTAAATCCAAAGTGTAGAAATAAGCCTACATAGGAAAACATTGGCATTGTATGCTCCGTACTGGAATGACTTTTTAATTTATTCTATTCATTTATATAGTGCCAACATATTTTGCCGCATTGTACACATTGATAGAAATCACATTAGTCTCTATCCCTATTGGGAATAATCTAAGTTACAATTTAACCAGGATACATATTGAAGGAAACCAATGTAAACATGGGAATAACATACAAACTCCACCATATGCACATGTCAAACCAGGGACCCCAATACTGCCAAAACTACATTACTAACCATTGAGCCACCATGCTGTCCACACAATTGGGGCTAACCACTGTCTTCAACTAAATTCACACTGCATTCAGGGTTTACAGGCTCTACCATTCGAAACAGTCCACCCAAATATATGATCTAATGTTTGCCCATCATAATAAGGGACATCAAAATATACGTTGGATGTAGGGAAATTTCCCCAGTTTATGTGCAACAAGGACATGGTATGAAATTGGCCTAAAGGCTCCCATACACGTTAGAGAAAAGTATCCCAAGTCAGCCGATTTTGGGAGGACTGGATTACTGTCTGATGTGTACAGATGCCCCCGTCCCAAACAAATGAGGTTGGGGTAGAGAATGATCAGGTATGTTAGATTTCAATATACTTGGTCATTATCTGGTACCAGGGCTGTCAGCTTTCAGCTTACCCCTCCTCTCTTCATAAGCCGAGTGACATGTTCATGTGTATGGCGTGAACGGGAGAGATAGTGGTCAGAGGAACAAGTGTTTGGCCAACAGCTATTGAAGTAATATAGTCATTACTATACGTTACAACACATATAGGCCTAAATCTTAAACACCCCCCTGCAGAATCCCCAGCACAGAAGCAGAAGACCGATGTTTTAACAGTGGTCTCCTGCTTCTGGACATTTGCTGGCCACATTATTTACCCCTCTCCTTCCCTGTTCCCCCCTTCCCGTGCCAAATCACCCCCCCTTATTACCCCCTGTGCCACATAATTTCCTCTTGATCCCCCCCTTGTGCTATTTCATTCCCCCTTTTCTACCCTCTGTGCCACTTCATCACCCCACTCTTTACCACCCCTGTGCCATTTTATTCCCCCTTAATCCCCCTGTGCCAATTCATAAATAGGGGGTGATGAATTTACACAGAGGGTAATAAAGGGGGATCAAGGGGAATTGATGTGGCACAGGGGGTAAGTGGGGATAATTTGGCTCAAGGCACAGGGGGAATAAGGTAGGACAGGGTAAAAAGGGGGATGAAATGATACATGGTGGGGGGGGATGATTAAACTGCACTGTGAAATTATCATGTATTATTGCTTTTTATCATGTTTTATAGGTAATTACACTCTATATTGAGTACAGTACAGTATTCCGTCATTTAGAAAGATTTTTTGGCCTTTTTTCCCCCAATAGGGGACATCTCTAAATAGTGGACACTTTTTAATTCCCTGTGAGTGTCCGTTATTAGGAGATTCTACTGTAATATATATATATATATATATATATATATATAGTATACAAAAAAAGAGGATTGCAGCAGCACACATTGGTCAAAAAATTGAGGCTCTTAGCGCACTTTTTGATCAAAACGTGTCCCCCATCCACCACGGGGAGGTGGCCTCATTTAGGATGGGACCCTAACACAAATTCTGAGCCTAACGCTCAACTATCCACTCACCTCTGCTGGGCATATAGCCTCTGAATGGGTGACATGCTGGACCCATTTAAAACTCCACCTGTGAAAACGGGGGAGGGGTGCACAGCTAAAGAGGGTGCCATTTCCCCCTGAAGTGTACATTCAAGAAAAAAGAAAGATAGCCAGCACAACAGCCTAATACACGGGTGCACACTGCCATGGCAGATACAGAGTATACAAAAAAATAATAATTTTTGACCAATGTGTGCTGCTGCAATCCTCTTTTTTTGTATACTCTGTATCTGCCATGGCAGTGTGCACCCGTGTATTAGGCTGTTGTACTGGCTATCTTTCTTTTTTCTTGTGTGTATATATATATATATATATATATATATATATATATATACATATACACACACACACACATATATATATATATATATATATATATATATATATACACACATATATATATACATATATATACATATATATCTCCACCACCATCCAAGATGTAATAACTAGCAGATCACGTACAGATCACATTAAGCAGGTTGTTTCATCTCATCAGAATTTTCATATCATTTAATATGATCTCTATCAGCACATAATTCTAAATTCCCACGTGGCCCCTGAAACCCCTTCACAGACAGTGGTGCCGCATGAAAGCCTAGATATCAGGAAAGTGTAATGCATGAAGCGGAGATGCTTCATCACAAGTGAAAGAGTTAAGTCTCTTAGGATGCACAAATCAGGAGGAGGGCCAAAGTGTATCAAAGGCTTTTATTAAATAAGATAGAGAGAAGCATCTGTGTTTCTTTAAGGAGGCTGCTGGGAGTCTCTTTAATGTGTTTTATTAGGGAGAAGTTGTTAATTGCTCTGAGTACTGTCTTCCTGTCTTCCATAGCATTACCCAGCTGGGGTCTTTGATGTGTTAACAACATGAACATCATTTTGCAAATATTCACTGTTACAATGTATATAGCTCTCTAGCTGGGAAAAAGGTAATTATTCCATCCATTTACGTTCTATAGACCATTTAAGGTCACCAGTGCCTTGTATATAGATGAGCCTCCATGGTTAGTTTGGATGGACCACGTATGCCATTTATGTACAGTACAATATAGATGTGGTGTAAATGAGTTATCAGTATAATCCCAATACAAATATAATAAAAACCTTCATATCAGCCCCGGTAAGCCATAATGGATCTCTAATATGCGATTTATACCCATGAAATACCTATGCATTAGATATACCGTATTTTTCGCCCTATAGGACGCACCGGCATATAAGACACACCCAATTTTAAAAGGTGCAAAATCTAGAAAAAGAAAAGAAAAGATTCTGAGCCCAACAGTGATCTTCAACCTGCGGACCTCCAGATGTTGCAAAACTACAACTCCCAGCATGCCCGGACAGCCGTTGGCTGTCCGGGCATGCTGGGAGTTGTAGTTTTGCAACATCTGGAGGTCCGCAGGTTGAAGACCACTGGATAGGAGGTAGTACTCACGTGTCCCTGCCGCTCTGAACCCGTCACCGCTGCCCTGGATGTCGCTCCATCACTGTCGTCGTTTCCCCGACGCTCCGGACGTCTTCTTCCCCGGGATCCACGCTCTCCGTCGCCGTCATCACGTCGCTACGCACGCCGCTCCTCGGCGTGCGCGATGATGTGATGACGTCGAAGGAGAGCACCGGCCATGAAGGGGATCCTGGCACGGAGCAGACACTGAGGAGGCAGGTAAGGTCCCTCCCGGTGTCCTGTAAGCTGTTCGGGACGCCGCGATTTCACGGCGGCAGTCCCGAACAGCCCGACTGAGCAGCCGGGTTGGTGTCACTTTCCCTTCAGACGCAGCTTTGATCGCCGTGTCTGAAGGGTTAATACGTGGCATCCCCGCGATTGGTGATGTCCTGTATTAGCCGCGGGTCCTGGCCGTTGATGGCCACAGGGACCGACCCAATAGGTGTGTATTCGCCGTATAAGACGCACCAACTTTCCCCCCCCCCCCGTTTTGGGGAAGAAAAAGTGCGTCTTATACGGCGAAAAATACGGTAAGCTTTTCCTGTAAGATTATAACGTCTTATTTGACGTTCTGGCCTTTATGCTGTAAAAGATTCACACATGCAACTGTCCACCCTTGTATCACTGAAACAATTGGAATGCTTATTGCCATCCCCGGCCCATTGAAGCCCCCCGCTGGGTCTTTGTCCCAATGCTAATTACACCCAACACTACAGATAGCCAGAACTAATTTTTACTGCATTGTTCTGCTAATGTGACCCTCTGCCAGGGTTACTGTAGATCCAGAGCTGTGTGTGGGGGTCTCAGGAACTCTTTATCTGTAGGACCAGAGAGGCCCATTGACTTTCATTGTTATCCAATAGTTTGCAGGACGGTTTCAGTCAAGGGATAATAAATAGGTTCTTGTCTGTTTATTGTGCGTAGCAGACAATGGACAGTGAGGATGACATATGGCCAGGCAGAGATCGCAGGGGATATGCTCTTTGTCCATAAGGGATATTTATCAATGATGAAACAGAGATGCTATTTTGTTCCTAATAATTTACTGTCAGCCTATTATTGTATGTTCAGTCATGAGGACTTCCATTCATATGTTCTGCTTCGTACACATTGTACTCTCCTAGTATTATTTTGGTACTTTATCTCAGCTACTGCACCATTTAATGATCTGTCATGTTTAGTTTTATTTGAATACAGTTAACCAGCCTTATGCGAAATATGAAATACAGGGGATGGTTCCATAGCCAACAGGTCATTATTAGAGGTGCTATTGGGACTTTTTTTTTTTTTTTTTTTTATACTCGAATATGTAAGAAAAAGAAACAGACAAAAAGCGCACTAATGTGCCATGATTCTGCTTGAGCAGTGGTGAAACGGTGAAAAAGAATGGTATTGCGCTCACCTGAGCGTGTTGTGTCCGACGCACAACACCGTAATCGGCTTTGGTCCCAGGTCTCTAGGGACATGTGATCTTGAAAGGGCTGCTGGCACCTCACCGTCCCGGGAATCGGTCCTGGGCATCTGGTCAGTAGAAGTAGGGAGTGAGAATCGAAGATCCTCAGAAAAAACGTGGTGCTCCAAAAGCGCTCCTTTACAAGGTAATGATAACCATGGGTCTGGTGTTCGATAAAGTAATAAGTCCTGTCAATCTCAGTTTGTGGTCTATCTGATTGACTGTTGCTGCGGGATGCAGTATGTTGGCCGAACTTCACAAAAGTTGCATCCAAGATGATTGCTTGTCGGTGGTCACAGCGCCTACGGCTGACGGGGTCCCAGCTGTCAATCTCAGTTTGTGGTCTATCTGATTGACTGTTGCTGCGGGATGCAGCATGTTGGCCGAACTTCACAAAAGCTGCATCATGTGCCTCCAGCCATGAGACTGGAAGCCTAGCCAGGAAAGGAGCAGCGGCCAACATACTGCATCCCGCAGCAACAGTCAATCAGATAGACCACAAACTGAGATTGACAGGACTTATTACTTTATCGAACACCAGACCCATGGTTATCATTACCTTGTAAAGGAGCGCTTTTGGAGCACCACGTTTTTTCTGAGGATCTTCGATTCTCACTCCTTACTACTTTTTTTTTTTTTCTGAGGTACAGATCATGATATGACACCAACAATTGCCCAGTCTACATGACTAGATCAGAGGATAAAAATAACCATTCTGACGGCGAAATAAGGGGACAGGGTTATCCCATCATACACATTTACCTTCCCTAGGGTTCACCCAAGGAAGAGAATCAACCTATAAAGAAAAAACCACTAGAGATAAAATGTTTGGGTGTATGGCATTGAAAGGGTTCACCCCTTCCCCTGTCCATTCCTGTGTCAGAACTTGGGCCCAATGTGGATAGTCCTGTACTCTGGTGGGCCATTTTTTTTTGTTTTTTGGACATGTACCTTCACTTTTTGCTAGTTCTCACTATACAGATTGTATTTGTGAGAAAGAAGAGTGAAATTAGCCAAAGTATTAGTACATGGCCTCAGTTTATGATCGACTTATGCTTTGGGGTCTGGAAGTCAAACGTGACCGCCACTAAAAAAGAGGGACAGAAAGTGATCACTGTGGATAATTTGGGATGGAAATGGAAAGAAATTTAGTGTAAAAAGGTAGTGGAAAATGGAGAATACATAGTCAAGAGGCATAGAGGAAATTACAATGTGGCAGAGTAAAAACGTCCATTCTATTTTATTTACTATGGGACCTTGTGGTTACTTGGGGTACTACATTTGGATTAAAAAATAAATAAAAAGAAAAGAAAACCTAACTATCTTGGTGTTTAAGATGACCTGCACACAATAGCATACTAGGTCTGTCATATGGACAAATTTAATATCCTTAATATCTATAACAGGAGACTAAACTGAATGGAAATAATGCAGCCATAACCCTCGTAACATTTCCCCAAAAACATGGAGATGCTATTCATACAGTAGGGTCTTAAAAGGAACTTGTCATCACTTCCATGCTGCCTGAACCACAAGACATCAGGATGGTCACACAAATATTCCCCTGCTGGTTAACTGCAGCTGAAATTCCGCTTGCAGATTCTTCGCTGCAGAATTGTACAAACTGAATTTCCTCATGACTACTTACCTGAGTCTCAGCAGCTTTTTTAACCCCTTAAGGACCAAGCTCATTTTGGCCTTAAATGGGGTACTCCAGTGGAAAACATTCCACTGGAGTCCTATTTAATATATTCATTAAAGGGGTACTCCGGTGCTTAGACATCTTATCCCCTATCCAAAGGATAGGGGATAAGATGACTGATCGCGGGAGTCCCACCGCTGGGGAACCCCATGATATTGCACGTGGCACCCCGTTTATAAATCAGTCCCTGGAGCGTGTTCGCTCCGGGTCTGACTACCGGCGACCACAGGGCCGACGGTGTGTGACGTCACGCCTCCGCGTGATGTCACGCTCCGCCCCTCAGTGCAAGCCTATGGGAGGGGGCATGATAGCTGTCACGCCCCCTCCCACAGGCTTGCATTGAGGGGCGGAGCGTGACGTCAGTCGGGGACGGAGGCTTGACATTACGTGCCGGCGGCCCTGTGGTCGCCGGTAATCAGACCCAGAGTGAACATGCTCCAGGGACTGATTATAAAAGGGGTGCCGCATGCAAGATCACGGGGCTCCCCAGCGGCGGGACTCCCGCGATCAGGCATCTTATCATCTATCCTTTGGATAGGGTATAAGATGTCTAAGCACCGGAGTACCCCTTTAATGACCTTGTAGAGAGGTTGAATAGTAAAGTAGCAATCTTTGCAGATTATTCTAAACTCTGTAAAGCAGTAAACACAATAGAGGACAGGGCACTGTTACAAATGGATCTAGATAGGTTGGAGGCTTGGACTGGGAAGTGGCAGATGAGGTTCAACACTGATAAATGTAAGGTAATGCACATGGGGAGGAAAAATCTGGGCTGGGATTATGTATTAAATGGGAGAACACTTGGGACAGCTGACGTGGAAAAGGACTTGGGAGTTTTAGTTAACAGTAAATTTAGCTGTAGTGACCAGTGTCTGGCAGCTGCTGCCAAGGCAAATAAAATCATGGGGTGCATCAATAGGGGCATAGATGCCCACGACAAGGAAATAATTCTACCGCTGGACAAATCACTAGTCAGACCACACATAGAATACTGTGCACAGTACTGGGCACCAGTGTACAAGAAAGATATAGTGGAGCTGGAGAGGGTTCAAAGACAGGCAACCTGGTTAATAAAGAGAATGGGAGAACTACAGTACCCAGAAAGATTATCATAATTAGGATTATTTAGTTTAGAAAAAGGAAGGCTTAGGGGAGACCTAATAACTATGTATAAATATATCAGGGGGCAGTACAGAGATCTCTCCCATGATCTATTTATACCCAGGACTGTATCTATAACAAGGGGGCATCCTCTACCTTTAGAAGAAAGAAGGTTTCTACACCAGCACAGACGGGGATCTTTACTGTAAGAGCAGTGAGACTGTGGAATTCTCTCCCGGAGGAGGTGGTCATGGGGAACTCTGTAAAAGAATTTAAAAAGGGGTCTGGATTCCTTTTTTGAGAGTAAGAACATAGCAGGTTATGTATATTAGAATTATAGGGACAGAACGTTGATCCCAGTGGCGGATCCAGGGGGGGGGGGGGGGGCAATTGCCCC